>NC_028648.1:56482561-56548329 GCF_001406875.1 Solanum pennellii | reverse complement strand
GTTCAACCGGGCCGGGTCGACCGGGACGCAGGGGTGAACGGCCCCTGACCGGTCCCCTCATCCCCCACCCCTTAAACCCCTTAAACCCTGGGGGGTGGGCGGAGTTCGGGACCGGTCGGTTCGGGACGTGGGACGGGGCGGGCCATCCCGGTCCCCTTGCCACCCCTACTTTATACCAAGTAATAATAGATTCCTTATATAAACAAAATATATATTATTAGCATATGTAATGGTAAAAATATATATATATATATTATAAGTTTTATGTAATTTATTCTCATATGCATGAGACATATGGTATGATAAACTTAAATGACTATATGTGTGAACTTACTTATATTAATGGTCCTAAACTTGAATAACGATATGGTAGGGTGACAACTAATTATCACCAAAAAAAAAAAAGACAACTAATTATTGCACACTAGCTAACTATTTACGTTAAAAGATAAAAATTATTTGGCATTATATGAAATGTGGTCAAAAAGGGCAATGTGTGAGAAAATAATTATGTCAACTATAGTTTGAAATCAATTTTGATATATAGATGGATATTATAGTTATTTATAAATCTATTTTAAACTCTATGTCTTCATTATAAGAATTTATTTGCAGGTAAAAAATATTAAAGATCACACATAAAAAATGTTGGAAAAGTCATTCTCTTCTACCCTCAAATGGCAAGGGATGATAATAAACTATTTATTCGTGTTTTTTATTAAATTAGATTTTGATATTCAATTCATTTGTAAAAAATAATAAAAAGCCGTCTTAGCTCAGTGGTAGAGCGCGTGGCTTTTAACCACGTGGTCGTGGGTTCGATCCCCACAGACGGCGCTAAGTTATTTTTTCTCATTCAACAAATTTATTTTGCATAATTTGTGTTCTACTTTTTTTTCATTTACTAAGTTTATTTTGCGTTTTTTTTTTCATTCACTAAGTTTATTTTGCATAAATTTTGTTCAACCATTTTCCTCCTCGATTTCCTGTCTTGCCATCTTCTATTTTTCCTTTCCTACACCTCTTACGTAATTTGTTTATTTTTAAAATGAAATATAACTGTAAACTTGTTATTAAATTAAATTCAAAGTAATATAAGTAAAAAGAGAAGAAGATAAGAGAAGTAGATGATGAAGAAGAAGTGAATGATATCTCTATTTATAGGTTAAGAAATCAATCCAAGGTCACCACGTTGAATGTCAAATTAGTAGATATATTGGTATCTCAAAAAGGTTTATATCATCTAGGATACACATACATGATAAGTATAAGTTTATGAATAAGCTCAATGAAAAATCCAATTAGTTTAATGGATTGATAACACTCCCTTAGATGTCCATAGATAATATCTCTCGTTAAAACCTTACTAGAAAAAACCTTTGTTGGAAAAAATTCTAGTGAATGAAAAAGAGTACATATATATTTTAATACACATTATTTGTTGCCTTATTGAAAACCTTGCCAAGAAAAATCAGTGGAATAAAATAATAAGTATAACTTACTTAAATCTCATAGTGTAAGACCCTAAATTACATTATATCCCTATTCTTTTCTATTTTACAAAACTCCCTTAAAATTTCAGTCATTTTGATACATAAATTTCATCCTGATACATTATATATGATACACTATAAACTTGTCTATTGCACTTAATATGAAATATTAATGCAAAATTGATTTATTGTCATTAACCACGCAAAATTGATTTCTTTTCCTATAAATCATGCAAAATTGATTGATATCAATCCATTCCAAATCTGTAACAACTTCACAATATTCAAAAAATAATTTTCATCTTTTCTATGAGTTTAAAATCTTGAATATGATCAAATTCGCTATTGTAGATAATTGGACAAACGATCTCGAATCGTCAATTCGAGATTCTCGAGTATAAGAAATCGTTGAGAAATATGGTTTCAATGTATCACGCAAAATTAATTGGACAAATATATTTTGGTGAATCTCAAATCCGCTATTGTGCATACGGTAGAACTATTTGTTCATTAATTTTTTCCTTCCCAGTTCTTAAGTTATCTTTTTTTTAAAAAAAATTGTTTTTTCATCTAATTTTTTTTGATACACGTGACTCCTTTTTTTAGTATGTTACCTTGTATATTTGATTCTGATAACGAAAAGTTTCATGAAAATAGATCTAATCAACAAAACGATCTATTAATCAAGAAGAATTTGAGATGGAAGAAGTCAAAAGAAGGATGCATACTCGAGTTTGAAGTCTACTATTGAAAAATATTGCTCAAAACAGAAGAAAATTTGGATCTGTCGTAACACAATTTTCACTGTCAAAAGATGCAGATCTACAATGTATCTCGTTTATTTTGATTCTTAAATTAATCTTTTTTGTGTTATTACTAATATGATACATTACTACTATAATATCTTTATTTTATGCAATGTATCATCTCCTAATCTTTTGGCCTAATCCACCCAAGGTAAATGAGTTTTGATTTATTTCTGTGTTTTTTCAATTGTGCAAGCTTTCATTTAATTGTTGATTCAAATGCATGATACACTCCGAAAAAATTAGTGTTATCATATTCTCATTGTATCATTTTTCATTTTTTTTTATACATAAAATCCTAATTGTTTAATCAGTGGTTACTACCAATGTAAGTCATGATACATTAATAATAAACGACAGACGTGTATTGTAATTTTGTATCTATGGATTATGATATGGTCATTATTGATATTTGAATGGAAATTTTATAAAAATGTATCGTCTTAATAAATTATATATGATCAACTATATTGCATATGATACAAAATTCTGAATATAACAACTCATTCAACAATATGAACTTTATCCATGATACATTCATAAGAACTATTCAAAAATTACAAAGTTAAAATTGAGTTGTAACCATCAAATTTACGTATATGATACATAATTTAAACTACAAATTATCTAATTGTTTGTTTGATACATAGTTATAAAAAAAAATGTATTTAGGTATGTAAGTTAGGTTTTATGTTTAACATTTTAAAATATAATACAATGTTCTACTGATTACATTCCAGTATCTAATTTGAACTTTATATGAAATATTAACTATCATACACTTTTATGTTTGTGAATATGGTACCACTCAATATGTTTCAGATACATTTTTAATATATTGTATAATTTTAATTTGTAGTTGATAATAATGTATCTGATACAATAAGGTTGTTAAAAAAGGGTGTAAGTAAGCTTAAATAAACTGTATTTATAAATGTATCACAATAAATATTAATTAAGTCATCCATCAGATACATGAAAGAATCAGCAACTAATTACAACTAAATAACGTTCAATGTATTAGCATGAATGAATCAACAACTAACTTCAACTAATTTATAAATTACATGAATGAATCATCAATCAAATTACCAAGTACATAGCATTGTTAGGTGTCAAATGTATCAGCAACTAGCTACAACTAATGAGAAAAAAGAACTTTGTATGTGTATGCATGAATGAATCTGGTACTTAATTTTACGATATTTTTGTATCAGATTATATAAGACAAATATATAATACAATTCAAACTGTAAATAACAACTAAATATATTAAAGTTAAAGTCAAAATAAACAACAAATTTCAGAGAAATACTCTAAAACTTGAGTAGAAAAAAGTATTCCAAAACCATAAAAACAAACACTTTAAAATTAGAGTTAATGCATTTTAACAACCATAACACTCTAAAAAGGTGTCTAACAAGTGATAGATAATCTATATTCAACATTAATCGTATCCTCTTGAGATGGTGCTGTGAATTGACTCTTAGACTTTTGTGGATCTTTATTTTCACTAACATATTATGCCTTGATTTTTTTAGTACCAAACTTTCATAATATGGCTGCATATCATGTACGAAGGTAATCTGATTAGAAATCATTTGATGGAATAAGGAATCCTCATTCCCTTCAAAATGCAGAAGGTACATTATAAAAGTAAAGAAGATACATTATAATTCAAAACAAAATCATACTAATATTTATAGGTTGTATCACTTGTTTATGCTTATCAATAGCCAGATTTTTGTATCTGATAATTATTAAAACTATATATAATGTATCTTAAATATAAACTAGCACAAATTTTGACTGATGTACCATTTGACATGATGTTAATGTATTATATACACACGGAATAATACAAGTTTTGACTGATAAATCATTGAAAATTATTTTTGTATTACTTACATGACATCTTGTCACGGATAACCAACTAAACATATTACAATATTGATAATTTCATATAATTACAACAGCTACTCAAATAATGAATAAAATTAAGATTTATTGTATCAATTAAATAAACTTAAACATTGATAAATTACAATATGAAACGTGAATTTTATCATTAATGTGTCATTTTTTATTGACTAGCATAAACAAGTTTAAAAATCAATAAAACAAGATGGAAAAAAGAACTTATCTTATGTAAAGAAGGTAAAGAAATTGTAGGAGCCAATTTTCGACCCCTATTTTGAATTTTTATTGACCTGCACTTTAGAAGATGAAGGATAATATTGATTCTCTATTGCTAATGGATGATGAAAACACTCGAGTTTTTATAATATGAAGAACAACAATGATTTACTATTCCCAATTGCTAATGACAACCTTATATCAGGTTTCAACCCATTTTGGATCGTCGAAAAATTGATGAAATCGAAGAATCAATAGAATGAAATGAAAACTACATTCGGTGATTTGATACTAATTGACTGGAGAGAGAAAAAAATAATTTGAAATTCAAATTGGAATGAAGTATGTAACTGATTAGATTATGGGAGTGAAATAATGAGAGGTTAAAGGAGTGAAATTAGGAGAAGAGAAACGATGGTTTGTAAGGTTAAAGTAATGTATCCTGGTGATTTGGAGTAATGGGAAAAAGAAGAAATTTTTATAATATCTTAAAATGGAAGAAAATAATAGAAAATATGGTAAATAAAGATGTGTATATATGTAATTTTTTCAAATAATATTATATTCCCCTGATTGAAACATCACTTAATTTTCTTGTGATAATGTCATTCAATCTTATATACCAGCTTCTCAATGTTGATATTGACAATGTCTTTGAGATCAAATCACATTCACAAAAATGTCGCGTCCTTGAACTCATTCTGATATATCATTATCTGATTTCATAGACATGATGAGGTTTTGAGCTTAGCCAAATACATTCTTGAAAATCATCTATTTGTGACCTCGTTTTGAAAGCAAATTTCTTATTCAACTTATTCATAGCAATAAACATCTTGTGGACACTTTCATTTGCAATTAGTTGTATTGTAGGATAACTTCATATATGTGCTTGATTTTATTTCAACATCTTCTCGTTGGGGAGAAGTGAAAAAAAAAACTCACTACAAAATATTTGGTCATATATAACAAGGTTCATTAGTATCCCAATTGACTGATATGAAGTTTCATCACTAAGAAACTCGTTTTGTTGAGATTCTCTCCATCAGCTTTTGATTAGATTTTCTTGTTTTCAGAGGGGCTCCAATTTAGCTATTTATTTTATTACTTAATAAACATTGCAGTTTATTATTTAGCTAGTCAAGTTTTATAGACAAGTTAGTGAGCCAGTTAAGTGTTGATCTGTAAATGTTTTAAATAATATTATTATGATGATTAATACTTATATTTTACACTTCCATAAAGCATGTTTGGAGGTGTGAATGTTTATCATTTTTAAAGCTTCTGCAAGTTTTTAATCTTATGTTCAGTAATAAGTCAGACTAAAAATTTACTTTAGGACAATAATGATTTTCGAGTGCCAGTCACGCCTGTGATATAAGTTCAGCGTGGCAAAAATCAATTTTTTTAAGAATTTAACATACAAACTCAATCACTTTTGGACTGAATTTTTATAAGTATTTGCTGCGCTTTTTATTTTTAAGACTTGCTAATAGAATTTATCGGGTATTATAAGCTATGTTTTTGCTAATTTTATAAATAACATGGACTTTGGATCCATAAATTTAATTAAAATTATTACACGATTTACTTAATTAATGACCTATTTTTTCATGATATGAAAAGTTCTTTTTTTTTTTGTAATATTTTTATAAGCAATTAAATCAAACTTGGAGGTTGATTTTGAGTAAAGTTTGGTTCATCATTTATGATTAGAAGTAGATCATTAATGTTCAAATTACATATTTTTCTAACAAGATTACTCTCTAATACGTTTGATTCGAAAGCATCTAGCACATACGCTGGGATCGTCTTGTATCTTTCATAAGAATGACATTTTTTAAATTTATAAATATATTAATTTAATTAATTATTTTACTTAATGATAAGTTTTTATGGTCATATAACAAAATTAATGTAGACATCAAAATTTTATGAGACATTACAAAACGTGTTTAGTTTCAGCCGGGACTTTATAAGGCATATTTAATTTCAGTTAGAGTTTTTGGAGGTTACTCTATTTTAACTCTAACTCATGCCTATATAAATAGTGATATATTCTTTTGAAAATATGTATCAATTTTTTTTTTATAAATTCATGAACATTCACAAAGATTAGATCAAGATGTGATTGGACTCTCGACATTATAATTTTTCGAGATATACACCACTAATGCCTCGAATCATGGAGAAATTTTTTAATAAACAGATTTGTACCCACATTATTTTGTTCAATAAAGTTATGTTTATTTCTTCATATTTTACTTGTGGTTTATCTTCTTAATTTAAGTTTATCGTTACCACTTACCAATTACAAACTTCAAAAAATTTCTAGTCATATATATAAAATTACATTATATACATACAATACACCACTAATTAATGCTTCGAATCATGAAGAAATTTTTTAATAAATAGATTCGTACTCACATTATTTTGTTCAATAAAGTTATGTTTCTTCATATTTTACTTGTGATTTATCTTCTCAATTTAAATTTATCGTTACCGATTACAAATTTCAAAAAATTTATAGTCATATATATAAAATTACATTATCTACATACACAGTTAGGGATATTTATCTGACAGATCAGACGGATAATTCACTTAATGGTTTGACCTATTGAATATCGATTTTTTAAATTGACTAATCTGCTAGTCAATCTATAAAATATTTGATTGATTTTGCAACTTAACTGGAAATTGTTTGTATCGGTTAACATCTAATTACTATGATACCTTTTTTTATGAACGCACCTCACAAAAAGGATGACTTTATAGCAGTAACAAGATCAAATGAATAAATTGATTTATGTTTTTAACTGGTTGTCCCATTTCATTTTTAGTGAAAATATCTTAGTCAATGACTTGATAAACTGCTGCATACTTTTTATGTACATATACTCAATACTTTTCTAAATTTGCTGACTTGTTGGGACTAACAAAGAAAAAAAAATACATAATCACTCTTATATATTATGATAAAAATATTAAGAATATCAAATGAGGCTAATATACCTAGAATAATATTTTAAGCGTAAATGAAGCTAATATACCTAGAATAATAATGTAAGTGTGGTAACTATGGATAAATAGTTTATTTGATAAGCAAATTGAATAATATACCTAGAAACAACCTCAAGGAATTTTCACAATAACTTAAACAATATACTAAACTTTTAACTTGTGTTGACCCTCCAAAAATATATAATTTAAATGTACATTTCTTTTGTTAATTATACTTACATTTTATTATTTATTTAATTTTATATTGGATAATCAATAATAGTGTAAGATAAACAAATTATATATTAGTATTGATGTTGCTTAAAGTGCATTAAGCATGTTTTAGTCCTAAAATGCAAATATTCATTTATTTTGAAACTAAAAATATTTTCATCTTATTATTACATAAATTTATTTTATATTGAAAAATTATATGATTTTTTAATTTATTTTTATGATACAATAAAAATAAATCCACCGTGTTCAACATTTTCATGTAAAAAAAATCAAAATATCTTCTCCATATTGAATTCTTAAGTAAATTACTATTTATTCATGAAAACATGGATAAACTAGTATTTACCCAACCCATTTTTATCCATATCAAATATGAACAGATAAAATAATTACACATTTTATATTTACCTATTTTCAATCCATTCATATTAAAACCAACCCATTCATTTGCTATCACTATTTAATACCAATAAACTAATAAATCAACTTTATAATTAATTTATGAGTTATTGATTCATTTTGAACACTCCTATAATAACACAAAACAATGGGGTATAACTTGTAAGTATGTATATTTTCTATAATACGTGTCCTAGGAATATGCTTATCCTATTTTTGGAAAAATCCACCATCCTACTTTGTCCGTTAATAGTAGGACAAACGCCATTTCCCGTAAAAACAGAACAACTTTCTGCTAACGTCAAAGACAAACGTCTGTTAATTGCTCAACCAATAGGAATTCAACAACACGAAACGGCGAAACATTTTCACTCCGTTAAAAACGCTTTTATTATTTGTCCCCCCATCCACTGTCTTCCCAACCGGTCAATTCCACAGGCTATAGCCGGTTTCAACACTAGTTAACACCTTAACCATGGTTAAATCCCTCTTCTCCTCTTTTTCTGTGTTTTCTCCATACTATCAATCCCCAAATTCCTTGAAGATATACAGAGATAAAGTTGCTATTTCTGCCGATTCTGAATTTGTTCTTCAGTTTACATGTTTGGATTGTTTAAGTAAAGGCTTCGTTTGAAGTTGATTTTGTGTGAAGGGAGATTTCCTGTTTTTGTTTTGTTGTGAATTGATTTGTACTGGAAGTGTTTGGAGGATGAGAGATCTGCGTTGAGTGTATGTGTTTAGGAAATGGCTACTTCTGAGAATTGCCGGAACGCTGCCGGCGCCGGAAAAGGTAATTTTTCTGTTATTAAAAGGGTTTACCATATGCAGCTGCTTTCCTGTTGTGTTTGTGCCTCAAATTGGACACCAATTCTACTTTTGCTAATGAAAATCTCTGTAATTTGCTCTATAATTTTGATTTCTACGTGTTGTTTATGAAGTTGATGCTGAGAAAGCGTTGTACACGGAGCTATGGCGAGCGTGTGCAGGTCCGCTTGTGACAGTGCCATGTGAAGGCGAGCTGGTGTTCTATTTCCCACAAGGTCATATTGAACAGGTTTGCGTCTATATGTGCTTTCTAAACTGAGATATGTGCTTAATTTCATAGTTTTACCAATGAATCAACTAGGCTTTATTTGGACTAGTTTGGATTTTTTTTTATTCATTTTGGTCCATTCATCAGTCATGCCTGTTTTTAGTTGACGTGTTTGAGTTTTTATGCTAGGTTGAAGCATCAACAAACCAAGCTTCAGACCAGCAGATGCCAGTATATAATCTTCCTTCTAAGATCCTCTGTCGTGTGATTAACGTCCTGCTGAAGGTGACAGTTTTGTTGAATACAAAGTCTTGTTGTTTGGCCTAGCTTCCCTTTAGGATTTCCTGATGAATGATAGCCTATCAAGGATTCTGTAATCTTGGTGATTATGTTTTGACTTGTGTGTGTTCACAGGCTGAACCAGATACAGATGAGGTGTATGCACAAGTGACTTTGTTGCCAGAACCAAATGTAAGTTTGCAATGTGCCAGCCAAGAATTACTTGTTAGTTCTTTTTGAAGTTCCTATGTCGTTTTGAGACTTCAAATATTTCTGATCTTTGAGTTGGACATCTAATTAATGGAACATTCTTGTAGCAAGATGAGAATGTGGTATCAAAGGAACCGATGCCCTCTCCGCCACCACGATTCCATGTGCACTCTTTTTGTAAGACATTAACAGCCTCTGATACCAGCACTCATGGAGGATTTTCTGTCTTGAGACGGCATGCTGATGAATGCCTCCCGCCTCTGGTTAGAAAGAATTGTTTCTCAATGCAGTTATGGTGCCTGTATTTTGATAATGTAAGTAACTTATGGTGGTTAATTTTTTGTAATAGGATATGTCTCGGCAGCCTCCAACACAGGAGTTGGTGGCCAAAGATTTGCATGCAAATGAGTGGCGCTTCAGGCACATATTCCGGGGTATGATGCTTAATGCATTCTTAATCACTCTGTGTCAAATTTTGTGACATGTACCACCTCCCATTCCTTTTGGGTCAATCCTTGCAGACGTAAAAGATGCACTATCACAATGTTGCTTTTTCATAGATCATAGGCTTATTTAATTTGTATGATCATATCTTCATTGAAATTTATTTGTCTATGTATCACCCCAGTTACAATGTTAGAATATAGTGAGTGTAAGGCAATACATTGTGACTTCAGATACCTTTGTAAAATTATTAGCTGATAGTTTGGCATAAATTTGGAGAGATAGGGAGGGAATCCCTTGTGTTTTAGCGAGAAACCAAATGCATGTCATATTGTTTAAGTGGTTTATATAGTTAACTCAGGGAAGAAAAACTATTTTATGATCTCTCAATAATGAGATAGAATCAGTGTGAGGAACAAAAACATTGGATTTCTTGCTGGAGGAGAAGGATGAGACATGAGTCAAGAAAAATTGCTACTGTGATTCAGAGACTAATCAAAAAAATATTTTTGCTTGTGTGGTCAAGGGTGTACTTTTGAACCTTTTGTCCCCTTCTTATTTCTTTTTTTCGGTTGTATGGGGAATTTGTTTTGAGAGTGTTGAGACTTGAGCACTATTGCTTGATGTAAGGTGTGGCATTACAATGCATTGGTTGGTTGTTCTTGCTATGTTTATTGAGTTTTATTCTCATGCTACCATCAGGCCAGCCTAGGAGGCACCTTCTTCAGAGTGGTTGGAGTGTCTTTGTTAGTTCGAAAAGGCTTGTTGCAGGGGATGCTTTCATATTTCTTAGGTTAGCATTGACATACCGTCTCTTTTTTCCATTCTCCTGTGTTCATTAAATTCTAAAATGTTGGGTCACTCTATTGCTCTATTGTTAGAGGTGAGAATGGGGAGCTTCGTGTTGGAGTCCGACGTGCCATGAGACAGCAGGGCAATGCTCCATCATCAGTGATATCCAGTCATAGCATGCATCTTGGTGTCCTTGCTACAGCTTGGCATGCTATTCAGACGAAAACACTGTTCACAGTATATTATAAACCAAGGCAAGTGATTCAAATAACCAGGGAAAAATAGTTTAAGCTTGTTCCATAAATTGAGATCTATATCATGAAAGGATTTGGCTTTGTTACCTACTTGTTGCTCTGGGATTTTCCTTCCTCACTGCTTCAGTTTTATGTATCATAGGACGAGCCCTGCTGAGTTTATAGTTCCATATGATCAGTATATGGAGTCTCTGAAAAACAATTACTCCATCGGGATGAGGTTTAAAATGAGGTTTGAAGGTGAAGAAGCTCCAGAACAGAGGTACATTAGCAGCACTAGAGGGATCGTTTTCCTTCTTTAGTAATACATGTGATTCGATGTGGTTTAGACTTTGATATGATATCAAGCATATCTGTGTTATGGGCTTTCAAATCAAATTCATACTATTTAGTGATATTTCGCATTAAATAAATTTCTTCTCTCAGAACCCCTGATTTTGTTGTTCACTCCAAAATCTTATAGGTTTACTGGAACTATAGTTGGCATCGAAAATGCTGACCTCAAAAGGTGGCCTGAGTCGAAATGGAGATGCCTGAAGGTAGAATCCACGTTCACTTTTTTTTTTTCTGGTTAGTTATCTTTCTCCCATATTTAATACTGAAATATCATTCTTTCTCCCCTGATTTTAAGGTTCGATGGGATGAAACTTCTGCTATTCCTAGGCCAGACCGAGTTTCACCCTGGAAAGTAGAGCCAGCTCTTAGCCCTCCTGCACTTAATCCACTTCCTATACCAAGGCAGAAAAGGCCTCGATCAAATGTTCTGCCCTCGTCTCCTGATTCTTCTGTACTTACTAGGGAAGGTTATAACTTGCCCTTATATATGAATTCCATACCCTGAACTGCGTTTATATCTACGTTTCAAGCTGAGTGTTTCTTTTGTACTTTTGGCACTTTCTTAAGGTTCATCCAAAGTAGCTGTAGACACTTCACAAGCCAGTGGGTTTTCAAGAGTTTTGCAAGGTCAAGAAATATCGACCTTGAGAGGCAATTTTGTAGAAAATAACGAGTCGGACTCTTCTGAGAAGCCACCTATATGGCAACCATTACTGGATGACGAGAAGGCTGATGTTCATTCTGCGTCAAGGAAATGTATATCAGATAAACGGCTTCCTTTAGGGAGGCCTGAATCATCTTTTACAGATCTTTTATCAGGTTTTGGGGGGCAATCAAGTTCATCTCATGGGTTCCATTCACCCACTGGGGGCCAAACAGCACCTGCTAGCTGGGTTAAGCGACAAGCTCTGGATAAGGAAACTGATTTCAGCTTACTGGGAAAACAATGGTCTCTAGTGTCTTCTGGTCTCTCACTTAATCTGATGGAATCAGGATTGAAGGGTGCAGATACTCTTTATCAAATGCGGGGAACATCTCGACTCAATGGTTTTAACGAGTATCCAACCCTCCCTGGTCATAGACCTGACAATCAGCAGGGAAATTGGTTAATGCCCCCGTCCGTGTTGCCTTATATTCAGATGTCCGCTCATTCTGGAGAAATTATGCCTAAACCCATGGTTTCACCACAGCCCGAAGCCATGAAACCCAAAGAAGGGAACTGCAAACTATTTGGCATTCCCCTTGTAAGTAAATGTGCCACCATAGATCCTGTCATGTTGCGGAAAAATTCTCCGATTCACTCAACAAGTAACATGCACTTTGGTATACATCCACATCAATTCCCTATAATTGAATCTGATCAAAGGTCTGAGCAATCAAAGGGATCAAAGCTACCAGATGATGGCTTCATAGTTCATGATCAGGAAGAACAATTCCAAACCTCTCATCCTGGTACTCGAGATAGAGAGGGCAAAGGCCTTGTTCATTCAACAAGGAGTTGCACCAAGGTTTGCACCTAGGCTTTTGGCTTAACTTTTGCTTATGACATTTTAAGAAACTTCAATCATTTGGGTTATTATGATTTAAGGTTCATAAACAGGGTACAGCCCTTGGAAGGTCTGTTGATCTTGCAAAGTTCAACAACTATGAAGAATTGATAGCTGAACTGGATCACATTTTTGATTTTAATGGTGAGCTCAAGGCTCGTAACAAGAACTGGCTGGTTGTATATACTGATGATGAGGGTGACATGATGCTTGTTGGAGATGATCCATGGCAGTAAGTGCTCTCCTATTCTTTGTGATGCATAAAGGATGGAAGATGGTTATCTTTTTGGTGCTTCCTAAGTTCTGCAGTTATCTGAATTCTTATGCTCTGATTTGTCACCTGTTGTCTTTGTGAAACAGGGAATTTTGTGGTATGGTTCGGAAGATTTTTATCTACACGAAAGATGAGGTGAAGCGGATGAACCCTGGGACTCTCAATTCAAAAGGCGAGGACGATTCTTCTGTTGCAGAAGGCTCTGATGCTAAAGAAGTGAAGAATCTACAGCTTCACATTGATTCCAGTCCGGAAGATTCTTAGATAATAGAGAAGTCCTCCTTAATTGAGGTATTGAAAGTAAAATGCTAAAGAAAATATCTGTTGGCTCATTTTTAGCTGCTGTTTGTGTGACTATAAATCATCTCATTAGGGGTAAATGGGAAGTTTGAAGTTAAATTGTTACTACTAAATATAGAAAGGTGTCATTTTTTTGGGATTGAGTAAAAAGGAAAAATTTTCACATCAATTGGGACAGGGATGTGGGGTGACAGTTGCCCTGCTGCAATATCTAGTTCGTTGACAACTTTTAATCTAATTTGACAGGTTTATTAAAATCTGTGGAAATTACTATATCCACCCAGCTGTTGGCATTTTTAGGGATTCTGGAAGGTGGTTACTCACATCAAAGTCCCTTTTAGCTTCCGGATGGCTGGTCTCCTCATTGATGCAGCTTCTGTAATTTGCAGTTTCGACCCTTTTTGGCGCCAAATTATGATGACTTATCTATATACAGAATACATGAATTATCAGCCTGGTCACAATCTTGCTTTCGCTTATTTCCTTATGTACATACCCAGTTTTAACAGTTCCTCTGGCAGCTCTAGATGTAAATAAGAAAATGATACAACAGCATACCTTGTCTACTGTTAATTTATGTACAACTTGTAGCCAACTGCTTTGAGTTTCCTACATATATCAGGCTATCAGCAGTTGTGGTCATCCGGGTGAACATGTCATGCAAAATATTGGTCTTATTGATCAAGTTACTGCTTCGTCCCTTTTGATTAACCGTGGTTGACGCTCACATAGGGCCAAGTTCCTTCTGCAAACATCGGGCTATTATAGTAGACATAGTCAGTATTTCTGAACTGGAGCAAATTCCCCAAAGCTTGGTGACACCATGGTGTGGCAATTTGGTGCCATTTTGTTACCAGAGTACTGGAGGCCCAGAGCTTGGCCTGACAACATAGAATTGGTTCAGTTGTTGATCGACAAGGTTGCAGAACACAGCTTATCAATGTGGGGTATTTGGAGGCAGTGGGCGATTTCATTGAAACTTCATATTGCAGACAGCAAGTAGATGTTGCTGAATATAGGTATTTTAAAGTTATCTTCATGTAGCATATGGTTGATGGATCTTGTGCCGTCCACCCATGGAATGATGAGTCCAGGCTCCCGCTACTGTTCTTTTAGTATCTGATGTTACTGGATTTCTTGTATATAAGAAAAGGTGTCACTGAATTACCTTTGGTAAATCATTGCTTCCATGAAACAAGCATCGTAGTGCATGGATTGTGTCTAGCCATCCTTGGGACTGGATGGTGTTGCTGAATATACTATGGTATCGGGGCTTCTTTTTGCTGCTGCTTGTTCAACTTACTTAAGCAGTAGCCATATCATTTAAAGCTTTACTTTGTTAATCTCCATCCTCCGCCCCTTCTCCCTCATTGTATGAACACATTAATGGAGCTCGACTAAAATTGCTCTTATGATGAATCTGTTTATATTTGTGAAATGTGTTTCGTTGTCTCGAAAGAAAGTATTTAGATATTTTGAAGTGAACCACAAAAATATTTTCTTTGTATGTGAACTACTCTAAAACTTGTGACCAAATTTTCTTGGAGTCCTCAATGTTTTAATTTTAAATACACTTCGCATTTATCAGTTCATTTGAATATATATATATAAAAATTTATTCTATACTCAAAACTATGACATTGGACGCCTAAATATATGATTAAGAGTTCCTATAACTCAACATATTCTACGTGTTCTAAAGCATTCATAAATTTACTTATAATATGTTGCCTCAATTAATTATGCATATCAATGTATATAACTTGTAATGAAACCTCATTTGATGTTGATGCGTAGATTTTGTGCTTAATTTATCTTCATAAATAGACGCTTCTAGAATACACACCCCTCCAAAATGAGCAGGAAGTAGCAATTTTAAGGTCTGCAGACGTATTTAGCCAACATAGATTCATAATGTAAACATTACTGAAATCATCATTTATGTCACCCCCTAAACTATTGTGATCTGAGCCAGATAATAATAATGAGAAAAGAGGTAAACGCAGATAACTACATTAGATGAGCAATACGAGGACAACGATTTAACTGTCGCCTACAATAAACTAGATATGTTTTTTGATAAGGAGTGTCTTGTCAATACAACACTTTCTTGTGACCAACTACAATCTTAATCCAGTATACTTCTGTAAAATCATTAAAGATCAACATAGAAAGGATGCTGCCTTCTCGACGTGGCAAGATTTACCTGAGCATTCCCAGAGATAAACTCAAATGTTGCTTCATAAGCCCCACAAAGCTTAGTGGCCAACACAAATGAACTCTTAAAAGACCACAGACAGACTGTTGAGCTAAAATGTGATCACCCGATCTAAACGGGGATAGGCTCAGGAGCCGGATCCGAGGGAGTACCACTACTTCCATTGAGGACAGTCACATTGCCATCTGAATCAACGTCCACAATAACTGAATCACCTTCTTTAATCTCATTTGCAAGCATTTTCTCAGCCATGCTGTCCTCTAAAAGTCTCATAATAGCTCTTCTCAGAGGTCGTGCTCCATAGCTAGGGTTGTATCCCTCGTCAACCACCCTGTCTCTAAACCTCTCTGTCACTTGAAGTTCTATCTCCTTAACTTTCAACCTCTCAAAGACCTCCTTAAGCATGATATCAGCTATCTCCTTAACCTCTAACTTAGTGAGCTGACGGAATACAATCATCTCATCCAATCTGTTCAAAAACTCTGGCCTGAAGTACTGCTTCAATTCTTCTGTCACTAAGCTCTTGATGCGATTGTAACTGCTATCCTTCTCATCAAGGTCGAGATCAAAACCTATACGACGGCCACCTTTCTCAATTACACTACTTCCAACATTTGATGTCATGATGAGAAGTGTGTTCTTGAAATCTACAGTTCTACCCTTGCTGTCTGTCAATCTTCCATCTTCAAGAATTTGAAGCATCATGTTGAAGACATCAGGATGAGCCTTCTCAATCTCATCAAAGAGCACAACTGTATAAGGTCGACGCCTAACAGCTTCAGTCAATTGACCACCCTCTGTGTAACCAACATAACCAGGGGGGGATCCAATGAGTTTAGAGACAGTGTGTCTTTCCATGAACTCACTCATATCAAGCCGGATCATTGCTTCTTCAGAACCAAAGTAATATGCAGCCAGTGCCTTTGCCAGTTCTGATTTCCCAACACCAGTGGGACCGGAAAAGATGAAACTAGCAATAGGCCTGTTGGGATTCTTGAGCCCAACTCGCGCACGTCGAATAGCGCGACTAATGGCTTTGACAGCTTCATCCTGGCCAATGATTCGTGTGTGAAGTGTTTCTTCCATTTTTAGGAGACGGTCAGATTCGTCAGTGGAGACCTTCTCAACAGGGATACCAGTCCAAGAAGAGACGATGTGCTGAATATCTGCTTCTGTCACAAGTGGACCTGTATCTGCAGCCTCACTTTCAGCCTTGCTCACCTCTTTGTTTTTGTCTATGAGGACTGTGATCTGTGCCTTAAGATCCATTTCTCTATCACGTAATTCCCCAGCCTGTCCATTAATCCAAAACCATGTCATTAGAAAATTCTTTCATTATAATACTTGATAAGAAAATAGTTGGGCTATAACAACCATTTTTGAGGGGTTCTTTAGATGTACATGACAAACTCAGTACCTTTTCGAAATCTTGACCACGAACAGCTTCATTCTTCTCCTTTGTTATCTGACGAAGTTCTTTCTCGAGCTCTTTTGCTTCCTCGGGGAGCTGGAGGCAACAACAGAGCATTGTCACTCAACAAATAGTAGGGCAATGACAGATTAAAAGAGAGACTAAGAGAGCATTTCATGCCTGAGCATGGCGAAGTCGAACACGAGAACCAGCTTCATCAATCAAATCAATTGCTTTGTCAGGCAGAAATCGGTCACTGAAATGTGAAAACGTAAGTGAAAAGATGTATCACTTAGCAGAACAAGGAAAAAAAAACTTTATACGAAAATCAATATCGTGGAATCTAGGACAATCTTTTCTAGAGAAGCATAAAAACCTAATTAGATGCTGATAAACAAAAGTAAACCAACTTCTATTATCACACTTAACTATCATAAAGTTGAACTTCAGGTCTACAGTCTTAAAGCAAACATATTTCTTCAAGGTACCAATGCATCAACAATTCAGGACGAGAAAAGAGTAAAAACATACAAGAAGACATAGGAAAATGGTAGAGATTAGATACCTGATGTACTGGTATGAGAGCTGAGCAGCAGCCACTAAGGCCTCGTCAGTGTAACGAAGTTTGTGATGAATCTCATACCTCTCACGAAGCCCTTTCAGAATCTGTATAGTTTCATCAACAGTAGGTTCAGGGACCTTAACTGGTTGGAATCTCCTCTCTAGTGCAGGATCTTTCTCAATATGCTTTCTGTATTCATCCAGTGTAGTAGCTCCGATACACTGCAAGAAGCCAAGTAAATACTAATGAGTTACATGTAGAAGTTTTTTCTCCTGCTTTAACTGAGCAGTCATTTTTAACCTTCTTATGGGGCGGTAAAATGCATGTTAAAACAATGATATATCTTCTAGAACATTGAGTTGTTAACAGAAATATTCTTAGTTCTCATTTTTAATTTCTAGAAAGAACAGAAAGGAAAGAACAAGCGAAGGAGGAACTTACCTGTAGTTCACCTCGAGCTAGGGCAGGTTTCAAGATGTTTGCAGCATCGATGGCCCCCTCTGCTGCTCCAGCTCCAATCAATGTGTGCACTTCATCGATAAATAGTATTATTTCATCACTCTGTTTAATTTCCTCCATCAGCTTTTTTAGCCTCTCCTCAAACTCTCCACGGTATTTTGTCCCAGCAACAAGCAATCCCATATCAAGAGTTATCACCTAATTATCACCAAAAAAAGCGACTCTTAGGAACAACAAGAAAGGTAGCTATATCATAGCACGAAACATTTGACAAAGTTTCAGATGGATTAGATTCACAAGAATAGGTGGTGGACCTTTCTCACTTGAGATCACTTCAGTTTGATAGTTTGAGCTAAGAAATTAAGTTCAACAAGGGATACTAATCGTTTTTGCTCAATTAGTTATAAGCATAGATCGACAAATCAATCTACTAAAAAGAAATATGCCAAGAGAACAAGTAGCAAAGAATTTATATATAAAAAAATTCAAGAGAACACAAAGACACTGAAAATATAATTTGATATATTTCAATTTAGTGGAGACAGAATGCACATTCATTTGAACCCAATCCTTGTGAATCGAAAATACCACTAGACTGCACCCGCATGACCCTGCTCAGCTTCTGGGTTCACCATATGATACAACAAATGGGAGAAGAAAGGGCACAGGTAAACATCACATTCTGCAAGCTATCACACATGACGTACCTTCTTCCCCTCAATTGTTTCAGGGACATCACCATTTGCAATTCTCTGTGCCAAACCCTCAGCAATAGCTGTTTTGCCAACACCTGGTTCACCAATAAGACAAGGGTTGTTCTTAGTCCGCCGACCCAAGATTTGAGTGACCCGTTCAATTTGCGGCTGTCTTCCAACAACGGGGTCCAATTTTCCCTACAAACCAAAAATGGACAATTATTCATAACTGTTCACATATCATCACAAATTTAGTTTTTTAGATTACCTCTTCCGCCAATTTTGTCAAATTTGTTCCGTACTCCTCCAGTGTTGGCATTTTTTGGCCAGAAGTTCCACCTCCAACGCTAGCACCAACAGCCTCATTACTCTCACCAACCATTCGGATCACCTATTTTTAGAAGAATAAAACCAATGAACACTGGTCATGATGAAGCCAAACAATCCAACTTCCCACAAAAGCACAATATTAGACTACCCAGAGGAAGCATGTGAGATCTACTACTTGCCTGAGTGCGGATGTTGCTGGGGTCAGCACCTAAGTTTTCAAGAACACGGGCAGCCACACCTTCACCTTCACGTAGCAATCCAAGTAGCAAGTGCTCCGAACCAATATAGTTATGCCCTGAACCAACCAGTTCATAAATGGAATAAATATTTAGACAAATAATCATGCTGGTGCATGTAGAAGACCAGAAAGGCAAGCAAAAGAGAAAGAAAATCAATGACATTTTAGAGAAAACCAAAGGTGTCAACGAAGCAACATGAGAATAAGACTCAACCGGAGAACCACTTCTAGACATGTCCCAAAGGTAATACAACAAATATAGACAATCAAAAAAGGATACCTAGCTGGCGGGCTTCCTCCAGAGAGAGTTCCAGAACACGCTTGGCACGAGGGGTAAAAGGGATCTCAACAGCAACAAACCCACTACCCCTTCCAATTATTTTTTCCACTTCCACACGAGCATCTTTCAAATTGATCCCCATCGATTTAAGAACCTTGGCAGCAATACCAGTTCCCTCACCAATTAGACCCAACAAGATCTGCTCAGTGCCAACAAAATTGTGACCAAGTCGTCTGGCCTCTTCTTGTGCAAGCATAATGACTTTTATCGCCTTCTCTGTGAAGCGCTCAAACATTGCTTTTGGTACAAATCGGCAACCTCGTGGCCGTCTGACATAAGTTGCAGCAGCTACTTTGGATTGGAGAGTTTGGCCAGATCTAACTAGTGTATCTATTGCATTGCATCCCCGCAATCCTGTAAAATCCCTCAGTGTAAGTGAAGATGATTGTGCATTGCATAGCATTGTAACAGCTCTTTTTGTTTTCCCAGATCCATTGAATTTGGTTGTCCTTTCACCAGCAACTGACGATGGGATGCTTGTTGACTGAACTAGAGCTCTAGCCATGATGGACCTGCCCAGGATAAGAAAATAATCAAAAAAGCTCTCCTCAGATAATCGAAAAATATCAAATCTTCCACATGACAAACCCATAACAGTATATGAAGTCAATGACACATCAATCAGCCAACATATCAACAAATTATTAAATTCAAAAACTGATAACAAGTGAATGTCCATATTTTCCAATCCAGAGGAAGATAAAAATAGTGAGGCACAGTCCATTAGCAGAAAGATAACTCAAACAGAGAGTTTCCAAGAAGAAGTAGAAAAAGAGTATCCATACTCGACAGGAGTCGATGCATGACATATAGATTCTATGTAATAAAATATGTAACCATCCGTGTGAAACATGATTCAATGACATAAACCAAATTCAGTCTACCCTCCAAGACATAAGAACTGAAACACTACGCAACTGCTGAGTAGTACGTGCGTAATCCAGGATTGAGTAGCCAAGGTATCATGAATAGATTGAACAAATAGGACAATACACACAGAGATATGTGGGGTTTGCAAACTAAATAGATGATTATAATAGGTTAGCATTGTGTAGCATTATCCCCCATTTTTCTCTTCCTTAAAACTCCCCTAATAGTTTGTTGCAACACATTAGAATGGGAGGTTTGGTCTTTGCAATTGAACTCAACACCATATGTACCGAGGATTCCCCCCTGTTCCGCTTTCACCACTCTGCTACAGAGATCTTTAAAAGGATTAAAAGAACCTCAGCAATTTTGATCAGATTATTCAAATTTCCAGCTCTTAGTAAACCCTAGAGAGACGGCTTAACGTCTGTAAAACTGATAACCCAACGGTTTCAGTACAAAATCCTAACAACACGAACGAGAGTACAGGAAAGAAAAGGAAAAAGAGTGAAGAACAAGAACAAGATATGATGTAGCAAATGACAGGACTCAGTAGACACATTCCAAGGCGAGGTATCAAACATGCAACGTCATTATTATAAAAATGAAGAGAAGTTTGGGTGGGCTAGGGGGAGTTGATATTGAGCAAGGTAAATTTACTGCTGAAAAATCGACAGTGGCAACTGTTGAATTCGGAAGAGACAGTATTAGGAGTAGACAAGAAGTGAAAGGACAAAACTTTGGGCTACAGAAGCTTGATCCAATTGTTCTCTTTTGGTTTAGTTAAATCCATGTGAATGCAACTGAAGTCTATTCAATTTGTTCAATATTGATGCATTATAATAAATTGCCGACAAACGATGTTAGGGATACAAACATGAAAAATATGGGGAATTTGGGTGAAATTAGAGAATTTGGTTGGAAGACAGATATTCCTATATAGATATGTGCGGAACATTCCACATACAAGATATATATTATGATTCTCTAGAAAATCTACACAATCAACAACAATAACAACAAAAGTATAAAGTCTGAACCAAAATGAAATTGACATTCCCATGATCTCGTACCAACTGGAAAGGATCTTCGTCTCAACAAAAAAGATTAAGACCAAAGGGCAAGAGAAACATCCACTCCCTCAAGATAGTCCCAGTTACACGGGTGATCCTAAATACCAACTAAATTGGATACTTTGAGTATTTAGTGAAGGGGTGAGTCCGTAAGCTAAATTCGCAGCAAGTACCCACAACCATTTGAACTGCTCAAAAGATTTGTGAAAGGGTTGAGCTACTTCATATCCCTATGAAGATAGACATTCTATACACGAGCCAAGAATCCCACCATAAGTACTACAACACCTAAACCTCAATCCCCAGCTAGTTTTGGTTAGCTATACAAATCCTCACTATCCATTTCACTCCAGTTTAAACCCATCTCATTCCAATACTCAAAACATGTTCAAGCAAAGCTCTTCAAACAATGAAACGAACACCAGTTAGTATAAACTGAAGACACATCTACCAATCAACTATGCTTCAGTCCCAAACTAATTTTGGCTACAACCTACAAGAATCCTCTATATTAGCCCCACTCTATTTGGTCCCATCCATTCTAAAACTACTAAAAAAAATTTAGCCTTGATAAAGAAAATTGTCTTGTAAGACACAAAATAAGATTTTTCAAATTCTCAAATCTTACCTTATCCTTAAGTTTGATTTACAGAAAGATCGAAAACAAGAAATTTGCTCAAGAAACAGCTCAAAGCAACTCAACTAACAAAAAAACAACACACCCACTCAGTGTAATACCACAAGTGACTCGAAGCAACTGAAAAACAAGAAAATTAGCTAAAAAGTTGCAAACTTTTACCACTGAATTAGAAAATTAGCTTATCTTTTGCGTATGTAGTCAGCAAGAATTTCAATAAAAAAAGGTATAATTTGAAACAATAAAGAGAAACCCAAATATGAAAACTATAAGATATGAATAAATCAGCCATAAAAGATTAGGTAAAAAGAAAGACAACCTGAAGTCCCAGAAGAATCTGGGAGATTGTTGAAGAATATAGATGGAAAAGGGGAAGATGGGTTTAGAGGAAAATGGGATTAGGGTGACTGGATTGGAGAAGAGAGGAGAGCGGATGTGGGTATATATTATTTTTTTATTTAAGAAGATAATAGATGTGGATGATAAATAAGTAAGCGTTATCTACCCCTTCTGATATTAATTTATTGGCATCTTTTATTTTATTTTTTTATTTTAGAAAAAAGAGTGTAGCATTTCTCTTTTCACAAGTTACTCCCTAGCTCATACACCTAAAATATCTCTTCTCTTATTTTTTTTTTAAAAAAAAATGACAAACGAGCAGTGGTAGACCTAGAATTTTACGTAAGTGGGTTTAATAAATTACTTCAATTGATAATAATAATATCGACAAGAGAAATTAGTTCACCATTTTTTGGCATGGGATTTAGTATGTTATCACAAAATGAACAATTCTTTAAATCAAGATTCATTTTTCTTTTCAAAAAATGGGTGGGGTGGGGGGTTCAAAACATTAAAATAACAAAAATGGAAAGTTGATTTGGAAAGAAATTGTTGTAGATAGTAGAAAGTTGGTGGTGCAAGTTTGTACGAGGCCAAGTATGGACCGTACATAGTTTGACGGCCCGTAGAAGGCTGTCCAAGATGATGTCCTCATAGTTTGGGAAAATTTCAAGTCGCAGATGGGTTTTTACGGACCAACAAGACAATTCATAGAGTAAAGTATCGCTTGTGGGTTGAGTTCCGAACTTGGTGAAATTCGACTACCTTGGATCTACGGATGAATTATACAACTCGTAGTTGGGGTGGTTGTAGTTGGCCTTTAGAACTTGGACTTTCAGAAATTTGGCGCATGGATGACCAATATGGCCCGTAGGTGGAAATACAAATCGTACATGACCGTTCGTGGTTGAGGTACTAGACTTAGGACGATTTCCAGGGTTGAGTAGTACGAGGGGTGTTTAACGGATCACAGTTGAGGTTTGCGGTCCTTGGTTAAAGATGTTGGTTCTTCAGTATTTGGATCTATGAGAGACTAATACGCTCAATAGTCTCATGTACAATTTGTACATGGGATCCGTAGAAGTGTTCCAACAGTTATTTCTCAGGGCTAATTGGGTCTTTTTCTACTCTTTTAATATTTCAACTAAGTTGTTTTTAGACTATTCCTAAGCCTTTTAACTACTTTTAACACTTAAAATTTCTCCCGTTCACTCTAATTCTCTCGGAACTCCAAAAGATCTTAAGCCTTCTTCTCTAAGATTCTCTCAAGGTGATCTAGAGCTTTTTCAAGCTTCAAATCTCCCCTTACAAGTTCAAATCAAGGGTTCTTCAAGGTACGTGGTCACCTCCATTCTCGATTTCTATTGCGACAGAGGGAGGTATCATAATAGAGTCAAAATCACGATTAGAGTCAGTCCATTCATCAATGAAGAAATCTCAAAATCTCTTCTTGATTCTTACCCAAATTCTAGTGTTTTGTGATTCATGTATGGGTTCAATTGATTTAAGGCTTTTGTTTTATTATTTTGATCTTATTATACATAATTTGATCATAATTACATGTTTTCCATGCTTTTCACATGAGCTCATGCTATATGACAATTTTGATTATGAAATCATGCTTTGATGATATGGATGTTTTATGAATTGAAGAGATCATGATTCAAGAATACTTTCGAATAAAGTGTCAACATAATTTTATGAAATTAGGTTGCTTTCGATTGAACTATTCTCATTATAAAAAGATTATCATGATTTAGATGTTATCGATAAAGTATCTCTTATGAATTAATTATATTATGCAACCAATATATTTTAAAGGAGTTATTCTTATGATTATGAGTTTTCGTGAATTACTTGTTATACTAGATTCATACATTTCAAAGAATAAGATTATAGATATGATATAATTATGCATGTTTTCCTTTGGGAGTTTACTTAACACTGACTCAGACTAGTGACAATTACCCATGTCCCTGAACTACAACCTCCTTATGATGTCCCGATTGGACAATAGCCAGTTATTCTTTCTAAGCTTAAGAATATGTTCCTTACCTTGACTAGTAGGACAATCTCTTTTCGGTGTGGGAGCATGTAACACCTCAGAATTTGGAATGTTCAAAGAAAAAAGAAAATGCATATTTTTGGCACTAAGAAAAGTTCTACGAGTCTAACCTACAGATCGTAGGAAGTAAATTGTAGAATGTAATGTTGAGTTTTAGAAATTTAAGTTTCTGGAGTTTAAACTACAAATGAATAGGACTAGTCATAGGATGGTTGATGAGTCGTAGATAGGTTTCGTAGAAAGGTTCCTGAATTGATGAAATTTTGGACCAAAAGTCAGAATCTACGGATGGGTTCTACGAACGTTAGGAAATTCGACGACTCGTAGATTGGTCTCATGGGAAATAAGGTGAAATTGAGTTTCTGAAGTTGATTCTACGATTGACTAGTAGGGCCATCGAAAGTTCTACAGACCGTAAAAACCATCTGGCAGTTATTTAGCTTGGTCATGCATATCATGTTTTCGATTATGTCCCCCGATGATCATGTTTTTCGTTTTATTTCATGTCCCTCATACTTAAACCATTCTGATACTAATGTGTACTTGTGCCTGAATTGTTTCACAAATATAAGGTCTGATGATCATCCTCCTCCCGCTCGTGGCTAGTTTACTTGACCATTTGAAGTTCAAGAGTTGGTGAATCCTCATGTTCTAAGGACCATGTTACATTTACTTTGCTTTCATATGTATTTAGCTTTTGGATGTTGTATATGGTGTACAATTTACGTCCCGACCACTTTTTAAGATGTTTAGAACGACTTGTCAAGACTATAATTAGACTTTCACTTTATGTCAAAAATCTTTTATTGATATGGGAATTTTTACCTTTATTTCTCGTATCTTCGATTATTATGTTGTATACATGTCAAACGACTTGTGTAGGGCCTCTCGAGGTCTTACAATCTATATCATTTCTAGGGAGTACTTTGTATTGTGACAAACTTGGTATTCAGAGCATAAGGTTTTAGATTAGCCCTAGGATGTCTGAAAAGCCATTTGAGTAGAGTCTTATTCATAAGTATGAAGTGTACCACATTTATGAATAGGATCCTACAAAGGGTTTAGGAAACTTCTTTTTTTTCTTTACTCTAAAGTCGTACGACAGAGTTGAACTTTATAAAGGTCTCTTCCTAACTCATGTTCGATGCTTTTTAGGATATTCCTCCTCGAAGAGCTAACGCAAAAAGGAATATGGGTGATAATGTAGAGCCCGAGGTTCTTCAAGTGTTGATTGATCATTTGGTCGAGCAAGTGTCACATCTTAAGTTTCAAGCCACTTTCCAAGCGTTGGCTCAAGATATGACGACCCAAGTTGGTTGAGAGGTTGTTTCTCTTGTGAATCCAATTGTGGGTATATCGACAACAAAGGTAAGAAACTTCACTATGATGAATCTGTAGAAGTTTTATGGGTCCAAAGTTGAGGAATATCTCTAATAGTTTATCAAAGATATCTACAAGATCGTGAAGATTATGAGAGTTACACTGGTGGAAAAGGCAAACTTAGATGCTTACCAACTTAAGGGTATTTCTCAAGTATGGTTCAATAAATGGAAAGAGGAGAGGGAAATGATATGGTTCCTCTTGATTGGGAGAAACTCAAATGGGCTTTTCTTGATAGATTCTTTCCTTTTGAGATGAGGCTAGTGAAAGTGCTTGATTATATCAACCTATGACAAGGTAATATGAGTATGAAAGAGTATGCATTGAAGTTCACTCAATTTTCTAAGTATGCTCTTATCATAGTTGTCGACTCAAGGGCAAGGATTAGTAAGTTTGTGCCGGGTGTGTTTGTGATGGTTGTCAAAGAGTGTCGAACTGCCATGTTGATTTGGGAGATATATATCTCATGTTTGATGATACCTAGCAAACATATAGAGGATGAGAAGATAAAGGAGAATACTAGAGAGTCAAAGAGGGCAAGAATGGGTGGTGGTGACTTCTGTCATTCTAGGTAGGATGGACATGAACATTCTCAATTCTAACAGAAGTTATTTGGTCAAAATTCTTCAAATGTTTTGTCTCCAAAGTTCAACAAAGATAGGACATCTAACTCTAAGTCTCAAAGAGGTGGTGGTAGTGGATCTTTCATTCCCTCTTGCCAAAAGTGTGGCAAGAGTCACTCAAGAAAATGCTTAGCTGGTATGGATATTTACTATGGTTGTGGGAAGAGTGGTCATAAGGTAAGGGGTTATCTCGTGTAAGCTGGCAAGGTTAAGGATGTCCATCAGACTCAACCTAATAGTTCTGGTTTAAGTGGTACTTTTTGTTAGAATATGTTCTATTCTCTTCAGACTCGATATTACCATGTGGGTTTCCTACTAGCTTCTGGAATGTTACATTATCTCCAATTTGGGAATATTTGTCCTCGAATGACAATCTAGACACCTTACAAAATTAAAGACTAAAAACGAGCAGCTCAACATGCATGAAACATCAAAATAATTCACAACTCAAAAGGAGGAAACTTCAATTTCATCTAAAACATCAACAATGCCATACAACGAAGTAGGAACTACATCTAGCAATCCAATATGCATGAAACTCAATATTTCTCATATTCAAAGGAGGAAATACCTTCTCCAACTAAAATCATGTTCAACACATCATAATGGAACCAATATGAAAATACTTCTCAAAACATACTAAAGCATGTTCATCAACTCATCTCATGCAGTAAATGTCACGACTCGAGAGCCCCAAGTCGTAACATGGCGTACTTGACCCCGAAAGGTCTCATACAAGCCTCATAACATTCATAACATTTGATATAGAAATAGTGCGGGACTAAAAACTCATTTAAATCCAAAATATCATAACTTCATTCGAAAGAAAAACTTGAAATACAACGGAAGTCTACATCTCACATGCCCATCTTAGACATAATTTCAAAACATACTACGGGCACAACCCTTTACAATTAAAACAATTACTAAATGTATATTACATGAATAAAAGAAACATAAAGTCTTGTACTCAAATCCATGAGGATTTACCGAGTCTTGGAGGACTAGAAATCCAAGCACTTCAAACTAGCTAGAAGGAATAACTTGTCGGAACCTAAGCTTGTAGTGAAAATAAGAGAAATATGGTTTAGTACAAAGAAATGTACTAAGCATGATGAACATACAAAAACATGCTTTAAAAAGGTCATTTTGGTTAGAAACCATGCATTATGTCACTTTTTAGAACTATCATGTAAAATTGCATTTAAGACATCAAATACAAGTGAAATTGTCATACAAATCATAATATCACACTTTGACAATATCAACATGAAAACCTTCACCTTCACCTTAGACCTTCACTTTCAGTAACCCTTATGATATACCTTGTGCAATGCATGGATGACGTCCCATACCACCATCAATACCAGGCACTATATTAAGGTCACCAAGAGTGAACTTACCATTCCTTCCTTTTCACCTTTTTCACAATATCATACAAAGAGACATATCATTTCACAAGACATGACAAGGGAAAATAACTCATAATATAACCCAAGGATAGTATGTATATCATATTAGACATCAAGAGCCAACATTCTTTAATAACTTCATTTAGGGTATATTCATATCGTAACCATTAAGATTTAGAGAAACTCACTATGACCCTCTCAAATTTCACTCGTGCAATGTATAGGTAGCATGCCACACTACTACCTACACTTTGTAGAACCTATCAAGAAACCATAATGAAATCTCACATGATGGGAATAAGCATTTAACCGACATAGACCATGAGAGATTGTCATGGAATCAGTTTCATAAGTCCCCACACCGTAAAGAGGTAGTCTACTTGCCTAAGAAAAACCGGTACATATAGCTTAAGTGAATCCACTAGTTAGACTTATGCAGGCACATAGTTTATGGGATAAGGTATAAGATCATTGAAACTTATACCTACTTTGGGGGAGTTACCATCTAACCATATCCAGTCGGTGCTTAGCCTACGTTCCCATAGAATAGTTCATTACTTTGACATGATTACATATGAGATGTGCCATTGGCCTACTGACTCAGATTACATTCATTAACACATGAAAGGGGGCCTTAAGCCTACCGATTGAAGATCCATTTAGGAAAGCTCATCAACTCTCGTTGAAAGGGTTCCATAGGCCTACCAGTTCAAGACTTATCATTAACCTTCATGGAAGGGTGCCATAAGCCTACCGATACCAAGGTTCATTATCAACATGTGTGAAAGGGTGACACTAGCCTACCAATCCAAGGATTCAACAATCAACTATACATTCATTTATACAAGAACATGATGCATAATACCTACCAATTAGAGGTATACATTATATTGAAAAATCCTTCATATTCTAATCAAGATTCATAAGTGTAAAATTGAGAACTAGCCTTTTAATAATGACACATTTACATTCAAAACATGATCACATTAGCTTCATTGAATTCTCATTCATGCATACAATATCATGATAACACTTCCATTTCTCATATTATGCCTTCAAGACCATGATCACAATGTACATACAAGTAAACACCTCCACCTTTCAAGTGGATCAATAATTCAAATCCAATTCTACTTTAACATGTAATTAGGTCACAACTTGACCTTTCAAGGTCATGATAATAAATCAACAATACACCAACAAATAACCATAGTTAAGGATAAATAATGATACAGTTCAATAACCCAAAGCAAAGAAGACATATTTCAATCATAGGGTTCATGGAGTATTTTCACCAAAAATCATTAATTAAGCACCAATACAGTCAATATATGACATATAAACCATTTGAAATCATTTGAAGAGAGAACCCATGAGATTGAGTAAAATCCTAGGTTTTTCATGAACTTGAAAACTTTGAAAATTTACTTTGAACGGACTCTAGGATGAATACTAATCATAAATGAATAATTACCATACATTTTACTAATATTTACCCAAGAAATTTGATGAATAAAGCTTTGAATCCAAACCCTAGCTCTCACTTCTTCTTTATCATTGAGTTTGAGAGAAATATTGTGAGAAGAAAAACTTAGGGGTTTTTGATTTGGGTCTTTTAATTAATGATGTAAAAATAGGGTTTAAATGACTTAAAACTCTATAAATATATGATATATATATATCTATTTAAAATGAACCACATCAATAAAACTTAAATAAGAATTTACCAAAAAGACCTTCACTAGGCGCCCGTCCGGGCTCACGACCACCCAAACGGGTCGTGAAAGGGACCACGGCCCTTGATGGCACCCGTGATCCTCTTAGGCAGTAGCTCCTCTTTGCTTTCCAAGTCTTCATGATCCCAAGTCATGGTCATGGAGCCTTCCACGATCCATGGTGGACACCACGAGTCGTGGTAGAGGTCGTGGTCCAATCTTAGTCTCATGAACACAAGGCCTTGGAGCCTTGACACCAAGTCACCTCCATGCCCCATTTCACGGCTCGTCAAGGGAACCATGACCCTTGGTGGCGCCTGTGGTCCCTTGACCAATGTCTCCTCAACCTAGAAACATCCCCACCAATCCAAGGTAACCCCACGAACCATCCCACGACCCATGGTCATGATCACGAATCGTAAAGTGGATTGTGAAGGGGAGCCTTGACTTGACACCTTTATAGGGCTTACTACCTAGCAACCACAGGTGGCACCACGGCTCGTGGTGACCACCACGGGTTTTGACGACCCTCGTGGCCTAGGTAGGCACTATCTAGGCTAAGTTTTAGGTTGCCTCGATTCCCAAAACATGGCCTACACCCAAAACCCTTAGACATTGTCCTTAACTCTTAACGTTAACCCTCACATTTAGGATCTAGTTTAATCTATCATTTTCCGAGTCGTTACAGTTACATAGATAACTCATACTATGTACATAACAACATGAGGAACATAAATCATGAAAACCCATTTTCTTACTAAACATGAATTTCATCAAAAACATGCATAACATAAGGAAATCATGGAAAAGCTCATACAACACACATGACTTCCAAAACACTAAACTCAAGAGGAACTAATTACCTTAAGCTTGAATAGGAGTAGAAGGAAAAATATTGTCATGACCTGAAACCACACCCTAAACGTTAGGGCAATCTCGGATTGCGACATGACGTCGTCCACCTCACAGAGGTCCAAGACAAGCCCTTTCGTACCCTTCATTGCATACATGTATGAAAGTAGTGCGGAATTAAAAATTTTCATTCTAAATAATATTACTTGAAAATATCTTTTTTATAGAAAAACATAATGAAAGACTAAGTCTTAAAGTCGCCATCTTAGACATACAATTATATAAAATAGCTAAGTCTATTACAATATTTCAATAAGGAAAACTAAACATCAAGATGTCCTCAGATCAAGTGAGGACATAACAAAATCTTTGCTAGAATGAACACTAATCCAAGCTTCAACTTCGAGACTCCTTTCAAACGCCACCTACACCTTTAAAGATAAACAAAATGTATGGAATTAGTACAACACTTGTACTAAGTATGGCGTATGCATAAAATCATGAAAAACGAACATTCATTTAAAACATGCTTTTTTTGATTAAGACTTCATAGTATAAGTGTAAGAACAACATTTAACACCTTAGAACCATACAATATATCACATAAGCATTTTATCAATATTGAAGGACATTACCGTGATTTGAGTTTAACGTTACCGTAACCTCTTTTAACTTGCATTCTTCTCACCAAAGGTTATCTTAAGATAAAATCATCCTCTTATTCGTTTCATTAACTCCCCACCTAAGGTTACTCTAAGATTCACATAGGTAGAACAAGAAGAGACCGCCCATACACCCTCTTTAAGCTTACCTAAGCAACCCTCAAAGCTACCTTAGATAGAGCATGTTCTATTAATCATACATTAGCTAAAGACGTGATCGTTCACTAAGTAAATTAGACGACAGATCATTCATTAAAGACTTCACATAATGGACTTGGAAAGACCTAGGGTCTCACATACTAATATCTTCAAAGTCTAGTCGTGCAATGTTTGGATAGCCTCCCATTCCACTACCTAAACTTCCTAAAACTTATCCAACACTAGCATGTACCCCACATGATGAGAATAGGCAATAACTGGCATAGACCATACTAGCTAGGCATGGAATCCAGAGTTCCAACCTACTCCGATGACGGTGTTCTACCTTCTAATGGTAGAATGAGGACACATCCCATGTAGGCACATGGTTAAGGAATATGATGGTATTTTATGTACTCTAGTCTCATTCTCAAGTAGAGATACATTGCACTCTAGTCTCATTCTCAAGTAGAGCTGCAAACCATAACATATTCGCTCGGTGCTACCCTTTGTTCTCATAGAGTAAGTTCAATCTAAGGGACATATGAAAAGGTACCATCTCTTAGTCATTACCTAGTCATAATGTACCTACCATAGATGGCTCCAGCCTCCACTAGGGCTGCCATTCGGTGGTCTCTAAGGATAGCTCATTCTTAACCTTCTTTCTTTAGAAGATTCCTTGTATTAGTCATGCTTAGAAGGGCACCATCTTAGGTCTATAGATCCTAGACTTTCATTAAACATTCTTCCATACACATACAACAAAAGGTGCATAAGCCTACTAAGTCAAGATATTCATATTCATGATATACATGTATCAAGTAAGGGACACTAGTCTACAAAAACAAGACACAACATATTTTACTTTATTTCATATACATATCATTCTTTGAAGCACTTAGGAATGACCCTTATCATCATTATGTCACCCTATTTATTACTATAACATTATCGATATAATCATCATAGACTCATATAGTCAAGTAGGCATAATCATGTATCCATTTTAAGGCTACACACACAAACACATAGTCATAGTCCAACATGATCACCTAATATCCATAGAAAGGAACATACTTTCACGTAACTAGAATGTAAATAAATATGATCATACTTCAATAATAAATTAGACAAATCATCATAATACTTCAAGTAGTGCCGACAAGGTCATGATCATCAATTTGAAGTATACATTATAATCTAGATGTAACCAGGTCAATTCAACATAGACTTAACACATCATCCGCTTCTATCATATTGACGCCTCCATGATTTGGCAAAGGGTTGGTGTTGACATTGGGCGCATCTGTTTGAAGAGAAATCACTACTTGGTCAATCATAGTGATACACACACCTTTGATCGGATCTATAGAATTTTGAACTAGTATCCACCAGCTTGGGCCCCACCGGATGAATGTATTCAGCCGCAGCCAGTCACTCGTACAAATTTGTTCGGCTTTTAGCGAGCGCGGAAAAGTATCTAGGGGGATTCTTCTCGAATCTGGGTCAAGGGGGATCATAACTGCCTTGTAGGGGAGGAGGCATCTGTTCATAATTTTGGGTATTTGGACGGGGAGCTTGATTTCTTGGATAAGGATTTGTTTGGTAATTTGGTGATGGAGTTTGGTAGTTCATGGGGGCATTTTAGTGTACTGGAGCTTGGACTTGATATACTGGTGGGGGTGCTCTGTAGTTTGACTGCATATTGGCACAATTAGGAGCAGTATTTTGGTAAATGGGAGATGAAATTTGGTAAAGTGGGGGAGAGTTTTGTAAACAGGATATGAATTTTGTTAATTTGTAGGGAGGGCATTTGGGTATGTGCAGGTAGAATTTTGGTAGACAGAAGGAGGAGTATTTGGATGACTAGCTTGCGTGTATTAAGCCTGGTAAGAATTTTAGGAGGGTCGAGGGCGACCTTGGTAGGATGATTATCTTCTGGGGGTCTTCCTCCCCTCGTAAGAGATAAAAGAAACATATTCTCCTTTCTTGTTCAACAAACCTGATGATTCAGGTGACGCAACAACACGAGCAATCTTCCTGATTTTCAACCCATCTTCAATAGTCTCACCAACCTTGACTATTTTAGAAAATTTTGCTCTAACGAGCAATATGATTCTATCATAGTATTCGGGATCTTGCACCCGTACAAAAACTTCAACTATATCCTTTTCGGACATAGGAGGCCGCACTTTAGCTGCTTCCTTTTGCCAATTATAGGATAACTCTCTGTATCTTTTGTTGGACTTTTGTTAAATATTTTCTGAAGAATAACAATCTGGGACGATCTCTACATTTTAGGCAAGCCGTTCAAATTTTTTTTAGCCAAAGCGTTCTAGCTGGGCCACTGTCTGGTCTCATGAGATGTAAACCATTTCAAAGCTTCTCCGCTCAAACTTCGGCTAAAAACCCGCATTAAGACAGCTTCATCTCTACCGAATCCTATGAGCTGGTCACAGTAGGCCCTTAGATTCTCTAAGGGATTCCCCATTCCTTCAAAAGTATCAAACTTTGGCACCTTCTACCCTTCGGGGAGGTCCAGATTTGGATGAATGCATAACTTCTCGTAGATCAAACCGGCAACGTTAGGACTTTACTGAAATTCCTTCATTTCTTTTAGAATCTCTTCCTTTATATCCACCTTCGCATCTTTTTTTGCCCTCTACTGTCTTTCCTGCTCCTCGTAATGATCTAGCTCAGAACCGTGCACATCGTGCACAGTTAGGATGGGGATCTAGAAAGTTGTTCTTTTAGGTAGGGGTTGAGCTACAGAAGGACTTTGAGCATTCTGGGTAGTTTGGTAGTTTTACGGATAGGTTTGGGGGTTTGTATTTTAGTTGTGGTGGTGGTGAGGAGCTTGGGGGTGGAATGCATTTTGGTTTTGGCTTTATTCTTGTTTTTCGGTGGTGGAACGGTTTGATGGTGGGTATTTTTGGGATGGGGTGGTATTTGGGAATGGTGGTTTTGATGAGGTGGTGGAGTCTGGTAGGAGGCAGAAGCATACTGAGGATTTCGGGTAGTCAAATCGATGACCGAGCAATTTTGAGCAGGAGTAAATAGCGGGATCTGAGGTGGGTCCATGTTTGAAGAGGGAAGTAAAGAGGAGGTCTCCAATCAGCGACGTTAGCAGTAAAACCTGGGGGAGGCAAATCTTGTCTCCTTTGCATTTCCACTCTCATCTCCGCGATGTATTGCATTAATTGCATAATTAGTTCATTCTGATCCGCTATGGTGGGTTGAGCCACCACAACGTCAATAAGACTGATCACTTCATTGTTGTCTCCCATTACCGCTTTTCCCTTGTCTGAATTTCAGTCGGAAGGAATCTTTAGGAACCTTGGATCTAGTGAAGTATGGATGATCAACAAGTTTAATCAACACAGACCAGTTTCAAAGTACCTGAGGAGGAAAACAAATCAATGGCAAATTGTCAGTTTAAGTTCAAAATACAAAATGCAGTATATCACACAGAGAGAAGATAAACACACAAGTTGCTTTTTTTAAGGATGTCTTTAACCGACGAATAAGGACGGAAGTAGATTTTTTAACAAGCAGGAGTTTGCTTGCTTTTAGTTTGGCACCACCTTAGAAAGGCTAAATCACGTTGAGTTAAGATCTTATTGCAGCTGTTCTTCGACGTCCGCTGATTTGGTCTTCGTATCTTCTTATAACATGAAGGGAGAGAATAAAAATTTTAAAAGAGAAGGGTCTGGTTGTGAAAGGCTGCCTACTCATCTCACAAGGAGAATTCCGGACCTACGTAGTTCGAGTACAAAAGAAACACTTTCCATTCATTCATTCATTATGATTACAGGGGAATTGAAAAATAACAACAAATCTTTTGAAAGATAAATGCTGGCCCTATTTCCAGTCGTTCTTCTTCTTGTTGTAGAATCATCCACGAGGAACAAACTCGACTCAGTTTTTTCCCAGATTGACAATAAGTAGAAATCGAATGTCTTGAGATAAACCTCCCAGTTTCTGATTCTCAAGTTTCGCTTGTTCGCAATTAGGACACTTAGCCACAAATCCCCAATACCTAACTTCATTTAGTTCCACACATAGATCTCCCAAAAATAACGGTAAATCTTTGTGTCTCTGAGGTGAATCGAATACAAGTATTTATGGGCTTCTAACAAGATCTTACCCATAAATCATCAACATTCAAAACACACAAATGATCTTGATATCTAAGTCAACCATTTCCCCCTTGGGAGAAAGCTTCAAAGGATTTTCTAAGTATTGTTTAATTCATTTATTTTAAGATTTGATTAAGACATTTCTTAGCATTGCCATCTGTTACAAGATACGATTCACAAGTTTTGAATCATAACACCACCTTTGGTGGAGTTCCTTAACAGAACAGCCAATTGGGCAAATGTATGTGCATCTAGTACCAATTCTCTTTTACCTTCTTCTATATGGGAAACAATACCCATTGATTATTGGTTAAGGGCATCCACCACTAGATTCACGTTATTAGGTTTTATAGAACACTCATATCATAATCCCTAAGTAACTCAAAATATATTCTTTGTCACAGATTACTATCTTTCTAATTGAACATATATAACAGGCTCTTATGGTCAGTGAAAACATCTATGTCAACACCATATAAATATTGCCTCAAATCATTAGCCAAACACCACCATCGCTAGTTCAATATCATTGGTAGAATAATTCATCTCATGAACCTTAAGTTGCCTTGAAGAATGGGCAATAAATTTACGATTTTGCATAAGTACACATCCTAACCCATTTCTCGATGCATCACAATAAACAAGAAAACTATCGGTCCCTTCCAGTAAAGTCAACACCAAAGTCGAAGTTAGTCAACCTTTCCATCTATGAAAACTCTTTCCACATAATTTTAAACATATGAACTTATCCTTCTTCTGAGTCAAAGATGTCACTGGAGAGGAAATCGAAGAAAACCCCTCAAAAAAACCTATGTAGTAGTTAGCTAAATCTAAGAAAATTGTCATATCCCAAGGAGTTAGGGTCTAGGCCAACTCTTGACTGCATCTGTCCTCTTAATATCTACCTCAATACCCTTACTGGAAACAATATGTCAAAATAAAGTTACAGACCTTAGACGAACCTCACATTTTCTAAATTTTGCAAAGAGTTCTTGGCCCTTTAGAATTGGCAATACAATCCTCAAACTTACCGAATGAATGAATATATCATTAATGGACACAATGACGAACATATCAAGGGATTGTTTGAAAACCCTATTCATCAAATTCATAAATGTTGTTTAAGCATTAGTCAAAGTAAACAAAATCACCAAAAAATCGTACTGACCACACCTGGTTGTAAAAGCTATTTTAAGAATATCATCTTTTTTCACCCTGAATCGATGATAACCCGACCTAAGGTCAACTCAACAAATTAATCTCTCCTCATAATTGGTCAAACAAATTTTTTATTCTTGGTAGAGGATAATTATTCTTAATGGTCACCTTGTTCAATTGCCGATAGTCAATACAAATATAAAGTGAACCATCTTTCATCTTAAGAAAAAAAACTCAATCACTCCATGGAGAGATAATCTGTTGGATAAAACCCTTATAAAGAACCCTTCAATTGTTTCTTTAAATCCATAAGTTCAAACGGAGCCATATTGTAATGAGGAAGAGACATAGGCTGTCTCGGAGAAGTTAAATACCGAAGTGTATTTCCCTATTTAGATGACTACCGAGTAGATCATGTGGGAACACTTCTGGAAAGTCATTAAATATAGTGACCCACTGAAGAGTAGGAGTTTCAGAAACAATATCCCTCAACCTAACTAAAGATCCCCTTACTATCTTTAAGACAAGAGACAAACTAACTCTTACACATACAATTTCCTCCTATTCCACTCTAAGATTAGCTCATTCAGAAATTTAAATTTGACTATACGGGTTTTACAATCAATAGAAGCATAACAAGAATCTAACCAATCCATACTAAGGATGACATAAAAATCTTGAATATACAGATCTACTAAATCAACATGAGTAACTCTATGTGCCAAGGTAAAGGGACACTTTCTTCAAAACATTTTAGCCAAAATAGAATAAAAAACAAGATTAGAGAAAGAAAAAACATCTAAAAACACATTACGAGGCACATCAAATATCATAGGCACGTATGGCGCCATAAAGACAAAGTAGAACCGGCAATAAGTAAAGAATAAACATCTAATTTAATGAATTTCAACATAGCGGTAACCAAATCGGAAGCTCTTGTTTAACTTGGGTCTGAAGTGCATAAAACCTATTTTGTGTGCAAGTATTAGTACCTGAACAACATGGACCGGATGACGGATAGGGTAGATCCCTACGACGACTATCTCCCTCATTCTTAGAAGTTGAAGGATAATTTCTTATCTTTTGATCAATCATACCATAACCAAAAAAAGCATCGTACCTCTATATATTTGACATCATGCTTTCTTCAACACTTAAAACAACTAGGAAATGAAAGCCCACTAATATTTTCTCCTTGGAGATTAAGGTTAGACACCCTCTATTCGTTTAACTTAGTAGCATTAGAGGAACTTGGAACACCTTACAAATCCAAGACTCATTGTAAAGCCTAACATAGGTATCATAAAGTCTAAACTCTGTTTCTAAGTCCATCTTTAATGAATATGGGTCTTTTAGGAGGTTTAAGAACCAAAATGTCCAAAATGTTTGAAAAGTTGGTTCAAAGGGATGTTAGTGTGCCTTAACCTTTTTGACTAACTTTTAGGAGTCAGAAATGTACAAAAATGGGTGGAAAGGTAGCTAATGGGTGTTCGAGTTGTTCCATGGTTGAAACGCGCGGGTATGACTCCCCAAGAACCAACCAAGGGCCCTCTAGGGGGGACCCCTGCAGTTTGATGCAGCACTGCCTGGCAGTGTGCATTGACGGGACAGACGACGGCCTGTGTGTGGATCGACGGGGCGTCGATGCCACCGTCGTTCCACACTTAGACTGGTGGAGAAGGTCCTAGAATCATCGATAGAATGCAGAAGTGAAGGCTAGGGTCCGTTAGTGGATCAATGGGGCGTCGATGCCACCGTCGTCCCACACTTAGAAAATTGGAGAAAATCCTCGCCTGCACCAGTCTCTGACCGAACTTACGGATGTGCAGCACAGACCGTCGGTGGACCAACAGATAGTTGATCGAGTTCTCGTCTATGGGGTCTGCAAATTCCTGCACGGTTTAAATTAAGTTCATCTAATTAATTAAGTGGTTTAGGGGTTAGTTGGGAATTAAAGAGAGACTATTAAGTTGAATAAGTCCTACTATAAATACTCTCAACCCTCATTAATCAAAACACAACTCTCAAATAAACCCTCTTCCTTCTCTCTTCTTTCTCTCTCTACTTGGAAGACTCCATAGAAGCTTAGCTTGGAAGATGAATTGAGGGCCGGAAAAGGGTGGATTCTTCATCAAATTGTTGAGAAACATTAAGTTGTTGGTTGTATTCACCTTTTATATCCTTTCCTCAAAAGGTTCCTTCAAAATAGATTTCAAAATGTGAGTTTTCTTATGGGTTTCATTGAATTACGAAATTGAAGTTATGGATTGAGTTTTTAATCAATCTTAGGGTTATAATGAGTATATTGACATGTTATTCAACTTGTTTATGGTAATTGTTGATGGTTTGGTATAAATTGAAGAGTATGATTCTCTATCTCTAACCCTAGGTAGTGATCTTGACCTTTATCGTATTGTGATCATTCAATTTAGTTGGTTGTTGATTTGATTACTACCCTATGGTGCTATTATGATTAAATTAAGATAAATTATAGGCCTATCATTCTAGTTCTTGAGATGTGATTTAGGTTATGAATTAAAATGTGAAATTAGCCTATGTACCTTGTCTCAAGTTGTGATCTAAAGATGAATTGTGTTATAGAGATGCAATTGGACTTGTTATCTTATTGGTTATCATTGTGTGATGATGTTACTCCCCAAGTTGGGTTGAGTTAGGGATTGATGGTAAAACCTTGATGATAGACTATGAGGTGGTAAGTCTTAGAATCTCTATCTTTACTTCCAATTGTGATTAATTGTTGTTAAGCTATGATATTACATTGGAGTATGCCTTACTAGGATTCTAGGGTGGTATGATGTTGAATTTAAATGTCTTGACTATGTTGTGAGGTTGATTAAGGTTTATGTGCTATAAGGATGGTGAAAACTATCAATATGCCGTAATATGTTATGAAATGCTAAAGCGTTAACATCACTTATATGAATTGTGATGAAAGGATTTATACTTACACAATTCTTATTGAGATATTGATGATGATGATTATACAAGGGGTAGACCCTATGATTTAAACTAAGTTATGATTGTTAATAAACACTCAAATACATTTCAATAAAGGGACTTAGCTTAGCACCGAGTGATCTTGTAGGTGAGGGAGTGACACTTCCCCAAGTAGGGAAGGTAGGGTTTACTACGGTCTTCACGGGGTGGATAGCCTCATGACCCAATATAGGGTGTAGAGTTGATATTTCCATGGTCCCCCGATCTCCATAAACTATGTTGCCACCATAGTATACTAGCTAGTGGATCTACCTAGAAAGCTATGTTTATATGAGGTTTTACCTTGGCCGGTAGACCACCTTCCATCGGTGTAAGGTCTTATGACACCGGATACCACATTTAGATCATGTGGTCTATGTCGGTTAAAGCTAGTGTTCCCTAAACTAAAATGAAAGAACGAAGTATAGACTAACTAAAGTGACTTGAGGGGTTTGACTTAGCCTAGGTAGGGGTATAGGACTCTACCTATTCCTTGCACTAGTTTACTTGATGGGAGCTTTGGGAAGTTAATATTATGTATATGGATGGTGTTAAATGTAAATATTTTTATATGATGATTATGATACTAACTATAGTTCTTGCTTAGTGACTTGATTAAGTAGGGTTATGGGGCTTTACTTGGTCATTGCACTTGTTGACTCTATGGGAATTTATGATTTATTACCTTACTTTGCTATTTATTTATGTGATTACTCTTATTCACCGCTTTGTGATGATATTACTTGGTGATAGAGTATACGATATTATGGGTTCAAGCGTGTTGATATATATATTTGACTTCCTTAACTATTCGTTGTGCATAAGTTCTTAAAGGAGTAAAATGGCATTATTTAACTAAAAGTTTCCTTTATGCATAATTTACTCGTATATGTGCATAAGATCTCATACTTAGTACATGTGGAATACTAACCCCATTTTCTTCCCTTTCCCCAAACATTTTAGGTTCCGGTCGTTGAAGAGTTTTGGGAGGCTTCATCCAAGTGCGGTAGGTCCTCAACTTTCGAGGGCAATGCCATATTCTAGCTTTGGATTTTTTTATGAGCTACTGACTCTATCATTCCTTTCCTTGTTATTTGAATATTGTAGTTTTGTACAACCTATACATGGTCTTGTTGAATTGATGTAAGGGCTATGCCCATATTATGAGATTCGTTTAGATGGTATGAGATGAGACAATCATTGAGACTATTTATATATTCTTATATATGTATGTGCAATAAAAGTAGAAGGTAATGTAACCTTCCTATATGAAGGGTCTATGTCTACTCGATATGAATATATATTATGTGTATGTAGAGGTCTATGTAAACCTCCAAGTAGTGATAATGAAAGTTTTTAACTTTTCCACATTTTCAACCTATGAATGTAATGAAATTAAACTAAGCGGCTAGTTTTAGTCCTTTAAAAAGGACGACGACGTCGGTTACATCTAGGGGGTAAACCTGGAGGTGACAGAACTGTTCCAGGAAAACCTTTTTCTTTACCTAGGAGAGCCATGTCCATTAAACCTAGCTTAAGAGAAAGAACCCTCGCGGGTTCTCGGCTTCTTTGTCTCCCTAGACCTTCCCTTAGGTTTCATATGTTAAATCTGTTAGGCATGAAACATGAGACGATAAATATCCATGTCATAAAAGCATAGTAGTACGAAAACTTTCACTACAAATTCGGACAGACACGAAACGAACATGCTCATCCTTGGCCTACAGTTTGGTAACTATAAAAGGAGCGTACTTTGAAAATTGAGTGGACCTCAAAGCGTATTCTTTCACACTCATGTTCCCTTGTCTGAGATTAATAAACTCAATCATTTTTGCCTCCCTCATCTCAAAAGGAAAGAACCTATCAAAAAAATTTGAATGAAATGTTTCCCACTCTAGGGGACCTATATCAAATGGTCTTGATTCTTTCCATTGGTTGAACCAATTTGAGCAACATCCATCGGTCGATAAGCAGCCAATTTCCCCCTTTTCTACTGGACTCACTCCCATAATAGTCAACAAGTTATAAACCTCATTGATGAAGTCTTGACGATCTTCTTCAAACGTAGAACCATAAAATTCAAAAGGATTCATCCTAATGAAGTACCTCACTCTAGATGTCGTCGTACTCACATTAGGTTTCACGGGGACTACAACTTCCCTATTGGCTTGGGCGTTCAAGGCTTGAGATAACACTTGGAAAGCAATCCTAAACATTACATAAGGCACTTGCTCGGCCAAAGGATCAACCGGAGCTTGAGGAGGAGGTTCTTGACAAATCTATTCTCCCTCATCTCTTCAAACAAAAACTCTTTGAGTAGTCATATCATGTGAAGTGCAGGGTAAGGATTATGAGAAATACATCATAGAGTAAAACACTATCGCACGACTTAGAGTGAACAAAGAAGTGAAGTTTCCTAAACATCATGTATCCTCTTATTCATGAACGTGGCTTGCTTCATACGGATGAACGAGACTATACTAAACTGCATTTTGAGACATCCTATAACCTTTCTAAACCTTGTGATCTGATTAAAGAGTTTGTCATAAACCCGGGGCACCCTTTAGACATAACATAGCATAAAAGGCCCCAAGAGGCCTCATATATGACAATTTTCATTCATAGTCAAGAGAATAGAAATTCGATATGATTTAAAGATATACATATTTTATAAAACGAAGCTAAAGTATCATGCCTTTTTCTCAAAAACCATCTGATACAATAGAATTTTGGTATACAACCTATACAATAATGTTCAATACTAAAACGAAAAGAACATAAGAGAAATGGTGGTCAAAGCTAATGATATGATTAATCACCAAATTTCAAAATATCCTCTACTATAGATCATATCCACAGGTTTGAGGTTCGGGAATGCTAAACCCTACATTTACATAGAAAATGTAGGCAAGAGAACGTTAGTATAAGAATGTACTATCTATTATAACTTGCATAAACTACAACATAAACTTAAGAGCTCGACAACACAAGTCATAAGTATAATCATTACACATAATAGATCATATGAACATATAAGAAGTACTTCATGAAGTAACCTCAAAGCATACTTACACTACACATGGGTATCCACTACTAGTCTTGCTTATCGTAGAGGGAAACTGAATAAATCATCCAAGATCATGATCTATCATACATATATAACTTATCTTTTATGAACATGGGGAATCAGATCTTGCCTTCATATAAAGGCTCATCGGTAGTCGCCTCTTTCCCTAAATAAAAGATCATGGGTATCCACCTCCATTTCAAACATGAATTAGGATAATGGGTACTCGCCTCAATTTCGTTCTATAAGGGATCATAGGTAATCTCCTACATGTCAAACTTCATTATAGAAACGTTGCTAATCAACTCTTTGTCAACTTTAAGGAATAAGGGTAGTCGTATCTTATCCTATTCTATGGAATATGAGGAGTAACCTCATATACTTCTATTTTAGAGGACATGGGTAATCACCTATTGCCTCATCATTTTCTTATCCTTTTAGCTTTGATTCTTTTAAAATGAGCAACTTTTAACCAAGGATCAATCCGTGTGAGGAAGTCTTTCCCATTAGTACATAAGTAATTCAAGTTGGAACTACCCCTTCCACCAAGAATTACAACAATAATCGACAATTCATAACATATACTTCAGACTCAAATCAATATATACCATAACTACCATATATAATTCACTCTCAAACCAAAACATAATGTACCTCATTTATCCTATAAAAATACATCTAAATCCATAACTTCCTCCTTAATGGATAAAAACCCATTTACATCAATTTCACTTTTAAAACATGGGTTAAGCATGGTACATGTAAATTCATCTTACAAATATGCAATCCACTCAAATCATGAATAAAAACTCATAACCCAATCAATTTGATCAACATTCATCAATACCCACAACTTAGAAGAAAACCCTAAGTCAAATTGGGAATTTCTACTTTTTAATTGTGGAATCTTAAGGGCCCCATGGATGCAAGGAATCCATGGAGGAATAAAGTTATCACACATTTTTTTAATCAAAGCCCACATGCAATTGGAGAATGGAGACTTGACCTTGAACACTAGCTTCTACCCTTCTTCCTCAACTTATATAGAGAGAAATATTTGGAGAGAAAGAACTTTGGTCTTCTGTTGGATTTTTAGGGTGATGAATTGACTGCACTAATTTAGGGGTCTTAAAAATTCATGTTGGTCCATTGTTTGGGGTCAGAAACCATGAATTTGAGGTCTAGGACTATGAACCGCGCTCTACCCGATGGTCCATTTGTTAGGTCGTTGTCGCGCCCCATTTTTCGCAAAAACGGGTTTTGTGTACGACCTAACAACTCTTTTGGGATTTTGGGTTTGGAGTCGCCACCTAACGAATTAAGGCGCGTTTGGCACCTATCTAACCTAACTAAGTCTAGCTAAGGTCAACAAGCCAGAGATCAGGGTAAGAGTTCAAATTACCTCGAGGGGAAGGTGTTAGGCATCCCTCGAGGTCCACAAATGTAGGTCCCGGCCGTGCAATCTAGGTGGGGGTTACAATTAGCAAATGAGATCACTTCATTTATTAGTTTATTTAAGCTTGCTAAGTGATAACAAATATAAAATAATTAAGACTATTTTATTACTTTTATTAATTTAAACATGCAAGGCTAGGTGATAGCAATAAATAAACAATCAAATTTATTTTTATTTATTTTAACATACGACACTAGGTGTTAAACAAGTTGAACAAATAGCTCATATTATTATTTTAATTAATATTTAACATGCTAGACTAAGTGATAGAATATTAAAAAATTGAGAAATAAATTTATTATATTTTTGTATTAATTATTTAAGCATGCAAAACTAAGTGATAACAATAAATAAACATTAAATAAAAATTTATAGATAAGCGAGGGGATAGAAAAGAGGCAAATAAATAAGCAAACAATTTTTATTATTTTATTTTAATCTATCCCAAATAAATATAATTTAAAACAAACAAGTAAAGGGATAAAAGGGAAGGGAGACTCTAAGAGACTTTTCGGATCAACACTCGACTTTTCTTTTTATTTTCCGATAGGCTGCCGTATAGGGACAGACAAAACCAAAGTTTGTCTTTCAAGCCCGAGTCGATGTCATCATCTCCGTAGGGCCATCTACCCCTACCCAACCACCGCATGTATTTCGTACCTAAAAGGTGCCTAATCGTCCCAACTTTATTGTCCAAGAGGCATTGGACTCTTAAAGGATGGGTTTAGACAATATAGAATATAAGACCCTCCTAGACACCAAGTCAAACAGACAAGACAAACAACACGGTCATTTTAGCACGGTAGGTTTCAATTTGGCCTTTAAATTATAAATAGACATGCTTGCAAACAACACATAATTGTGAAAGGTTTCATGCTAAGTGTGTGAGCATACAAAGTTACGATAACAAAACAAAGATTAATTATAAGGGCAAAAATATGACATGAAATGTAGATTTTAGTGTTAACTATAAAGTGAGCTGCAAATAGTGACACGATAGATTTTATTTTATTTTTCAAGTAGCAAAGGATATGATTACACATGCACATTTAAATAGTAGTCGAGTTAATTATTATGATAGAAAAATATTTTATAACAAGAGACTTAATTTGTTTAAGGCAGAAAATTATTTTAAGGACACCAAATTTTATTTATTTAAGGCAGAAAATTATTTTTTAAGAACAACAAATAAGTGGATTATTATTAAATACAACAAATTTTAGATAAGTGATAAATTTATTATTGGTGCAGAAAATTGCTTTTAGAATATGATGGATTTATAGATTGGTTATTAATGTAAAAATTTTTTTTTTAGGCAGAAATTAATTACAATGAAAAAAGAAAAATTAATTAATAGCAGATTTTAGATGCAAAAGAGGTTAATTATGACGCAGAAAAATATTAACTATTATTTTTTATTATTTTTTGCAGATTTTTATAGGAAAATTAGTATGACAATTTTTTAGGAAGAAACATAAAATAATAATGTATGCAGAAAATTATTCTTTTACATAGAGTTAAAAATATTGACAGATTATCTAGTTTTAAAACATGCTAAAAATCATTAGAGAACTTGTAAATCAGGTGATTAACATGATTTTCTAACTCCAAACGATATATAAAATATTTTTTAGTCCTTAGGCATGATTTCTATGTGATAAGACATGCTGAAAAATAATTGACATACAAAGAGTTATTAACATCTAACCAATTAACCTACCAAAATTATTATATTGAATTTTAACATGCAAAGTTATTAGAATCTAATTATTTTAAAACTCATTATCGAACTTGAAGTTGTTAAACAACATTAGGCATGTAGAAACCTTGTTAATTCATAATACCTATAAACATGATTTCTAGGTGAACATGTGGAAATTAGTAAGGTTTACATTAACAATCATGACATCGATACTTTTACAAGGTTCGCTTTCTCTTGTTAAGTTCATTAGCATGCTAAAAAAATTTATTAACATATAAAAGCTAAGATCTAGGTTACTAACTTTATTAGTGTTACAGGCTCCCATTGGTTCAAACTAATTAAACAAGGCAAACAAATAATTGATTTTAAATAGACTATTTGGGTGATTCCAATATGTTGCCTATTCTAATGACATTAGTAATAGACAGAAAATTTATATCAATCACATAGTAAAAAACATAATAAGCAAAGAAAACAATTAGCATGTATATATATCCCCCCCCTTATAGCCAATCCCCCAAATCTTATATCATATATGAGAGCTTCAGTGTTATACGAATATTACAAAAAAGGTTAAATAAATAAATAAGAAATATATTCAAATATGAATTAGACAAATAATCTCTCTTCTTCAACTTGAACTTCAAGTTTGAAACCTGTCAAAGCAATCACATAACTACACAAGTAATCAAATTTATTTTAGACAAGATGAGACACATATGCAATTATTTAACAACTTATACATAACAAAAGGAATAGAACAATGAGCTTACACAAATGTACGAATACAAAAAAAATATATAATGTAAATGCTAATTAAGAATACTAACCGGTTAAGCAGATTAGGAATGGTAGCAATGAAAACAAGTTGATCCAACCTTTACTCGAACAAAAGCAAAGTAGCACTTGAAAGTTACCGGAAACTTATTTCGTTCAAGAGTAGCAAGAGAGCAATGAGAGAGTTAAGAGGTCTAGTTCTTGTGTTGAGAGAGAATGAATGAGTTGATGAGAGAACTTGTTATGAAAGATGTGAGTGTGTTAAAAGAATGCAAAGGGGGTCTCTTATATAGTAGAAGAGGGGGAGCAAATAAGGTAAACAAATATTTTTTAAGGAATCAATTAATATTCTATTTTCCATATTATAAAAGAGGACCAAATCAGAATGTTTTAAAATATGTCATTACCAAATATAAACAAGTAAAAATAAATTAAGAGAGTGTAATATTTTTTTCCTTAAATAAAGAAGAATTTAAAATCAGAAAATATTTTAATTTATTTTCAGTTCAATCGAATATAGCTTTTCCTAAAATATAACAAGTAAGAATCAATTAAACTTGAATTTAAGCCAATTATGATCAATTAACAATAGCCAATAAATAATGAGGAAAACTTGCCTTACAAAGAGACAAAATCGTTCCAAATTAGCACAATACCATAAAATCACCTTAGTATTGATTAACCAATATTATGCAAATTAGCCAAACAAGAAACTTTTATTTGTTACCATAGATAAAGAGAATTTTAATAGTAGCAGGATCACTAAACAGACAGGAGCACGAGCTAATGGATTGCTCATACTTAACACGATTTGTTGTGGATTGGATGATGGAAAAACCAGCAAGCTACGGCTTCAAAGCTTACCTTATTTAGAAAAGGAGAAAGGGCTTTTTTTATAGATGTTGAGAAAGGAATAGCCTATAGCTAGCAAATCAATCCATTTATGTCTTTTCTTGCCAAACCAGTATCGATACAGGATATGCAAACGAGTCATAATTATTCATATCAATTATGACAAACTAGAATCAGATCAGAATATCATAGCACATTCTTTCAGAACACAAAAAATCATCAAGAAATAATTCACTAAATCAGCAGAACCAACCAGCAATTCAGTTGCAATTTGTAACATTTTATCAACAAAATTATAACAAGTATAACGAACATAGTAAAATCATTGACAAGAATATATGAATAATAAGATGAACAAACGGAATAGTAATAGAATGAAGGATATACCGCGACGGATCTGTTGAGATCCGTCTACAAATGACCCCCACAACTTTGAACTACACCGGAGTTTATTGTCGTTGTTGTTGGAGCTCGCTAATTGCTGCCTGTTTGGATCTGTTGATGGTCTCACTCGCTCGCTGTTGGCGCTGCTAGTGGCCTGAGATTCTGCAAAAAGAAAAAGAAAAGAAAAGGAGAAGGAGGAAGGGGAAGACAGAGGGGGAAACTATAGGTCGGAAAAGGGAGAGGGAGAAGAAACGACGGGAGAGGGAGAAGAAGAGGGGGTGGTGGCTAGAGCTGCTACTCCTTGCCGGAAAAATGGAGAGGACGCAGGTAAAGGGGAAGGGGAGAAGAAGAAAGGCGGTTGGAGAGAGAGAGGATGAGAAAGGAGGCGATTGGGAAGAAGGGGAGAGAAAGAGCAAAACGAGAGGGAGAAGAGGAGAGAAGGAGGGGGGCAGCTGCCGGAAAAGAGAGAGAGAAGAGGGAGGCAGAGAGAGGATGAGGAGATGAGAGGGAGAGCGACGGGGAGAGAGAAGGGCGAAGGGGAGCGGAGCGTCGCCGCCTCTGATCGTGGCGTCTTCGTCGGAGCACACAGAGAGAGGGAGGGGCGGCGACTCTCTTTTTTGGAGAAGAGAGGGAGAGGAAAGGGAATAGATTTTAGGTTTAGTTATTTGATAGATTAAAAGAAGGGTTTGATCTCAACCGTTAGATTAGATAGAGATGGAGGGCTAGGATTAGATCTAGGATTTATTTTTAAGATGGACGGATGAGATTAATAGATGAAGTCTTAAAATCAAATTGGATTGAACAAGGAATGGCTAAAATTGCAATGAAAAATGGCTAGAATTGAAATGAAAGAGGGGCTATGATTGAAATAAAATTTGATTGGAATGGCTAGAATTGAAAGAAATTAAAATAGAATAGGCTAGAATTTAAATAATTTTAAGAAAAGTGTAGGAATTACTATTTAAATAAAATACTACATATATTAAAATATTTTTTGTATAATTGAAAATCATTTAAATTTAAAAACATTTGAAATTCATTAATAATTTTAAAATATTTTAGTAATATTTACAATAATTTTATAAAGTAAAACATACTAAAATATATAATTTTTCAATCAAAATCGATTAAAAAATTCAAAACTTTGAGTGAATTTTAAAATACGTATTGAATCGAATATAATCCTAAAAATTGGTTAAAGGTCGATCAAAATTGGGTGTCAACAGTCGTTGTTGCTGCTCCCTTGACCAACTTTGGACCTTACAGGGTGCCTAGTCCATGGACCTATACCTATGGTATGTGGTCCAAACTACGGTTTGCGGTTAGCACGTGAAAGTTCTTAAATTTTCTATGTTTCCCTTTCTCGAATCTTTAATGTTACAACCCTAAATGTTTAGGAATGAATGGAAACATAACTAATCAGTTTGGACCCCGGTTTGGGTGAAAAAACGCTTGGTAACATCTCCTTAAAAAATATGAAATGTCTTAACTAGAGAAGCTGAAGTCAAATGGGTATAGCATGTTCATCGGAACTCATAATTTAGTAAACTATACGGCATTGGAAAGATTACTAAAATACCTTCAATTTGATACCTCAGTGGACACTTAACTCCTTATGTTCTAAAAGTTGTGGTCTTTTGAAGATGACCTAAATTTGAAAACAAACTATAGTTCAAGGTGTTACATGTCAAATGGTTCTTCATTTTTATCCAAATAAAAATCATGAAGAGCAATAAAACCATGGTATCAAATGCCTCATTAGTGTAATAGAAATGAAATAATTTTTATTAAAGAATATATTCTAACTTATTCATTAGGAATGTACTATCAATCATTTAATAGAGGCTAAATTTGGTAAGTTTTATTATCATTTTATAATTTTCTTCTTAGTATAATTGAATCAAAAGATAATGATGCAATCAATAAATAAATAGTATATAGCTACTCTGAAAAAAATACTAACAAATATTTTAACAAAGCGTGACACATTTCCTAATATATACTAATACTAAATACTAAAAGTTAAAAGATATTAAGTAAAAAACTTTTTATCATAGTAATTAAAAATACAGTCTCTTTGTAATTAAAAGAAAATCATACATAACGTGTGAAAAAAAAGTAACATGTGACTTTTATGGTGGAGCTAAAGGAGATATATTGAATTCATCAGTGTTAACATACAATATAGGAGAGAATGTATCTTTGTTGATTTTTTAAAAAAGAGTTATTAGATTGAAAAGTTTGCAAAAACAAAGGTGATATTTTAAAGCAGACTCATTATTGATTGAATCCATAATCGTACTTAACATTCATTATATGTGATATGAGTCGATTTTTTCTTAACCGATTCATTAAGATGCTACAAATATGAGATGATTTTAATTTTTTAACACATTTATAACTTTTATTTATCTTTTTAATCAGATATAGTCAAGATTAAGAACATACTATTTTATAATATGTAAGTGTTGGGTCGTGGGTCGCCAGTGTGGACCGACCCGAACCGATTGTTTTAATGTCTTATTGAATAAATTTATTAAGTAATTAGTTTGGTAAATCTTTTTAAAGGATAAGTTGTTCTGCCCCTCCTTAAAAGACTCCTAGTGGGAGTATTTTTACAGAAACATGAAACGTTAAAAACAGAGAGGAAAGTGTGTCAGAAAGAAAAACCAAAAACCAAGCGATCAGTCAAGAAACAAAGAATTGAGTTTCTCAGATAAATTCATCAACACACAAAGCAGACTTCTAGTTTGTTAGCACAGATCTTTGTTTCCTAGTGATTCAAAGACGGAGATTAACACCAGCCTTTCAAAGAAGCAGATCGACGACTTTCACTACAAATTACAACATACACATCTCGCTGTTGAGTTACCTTAATATTCCTCCAATGGTATCAGATCCATCGTTAGTAATCTCATTATGTGTTGCATTCTTGTATATTCATTTAGGATTACGTGTCCTACTAAAAAAAATAATTCTGCACTTTTTAAGAAAAAAATTGTTTTTCTTTTATATCGATCTGAAAATTGCATGTATGTTTTTTGGTCAAAAGATACTTTATATAATCTGCTCATACATAGCTTTCTGAAAACATAAAATGGAATAACAAAATTAAAACGAGTAAGATACAAATTGTTAAAAATGATCTATTTTTGACTATTTTCCCAAAAAAATGCACCTGTCTAGAGCAATCTGGAAATTTCTTGTGCAGTTTGTGAGTGGAAACTTATTACACTATGATATGCTCGTTTTAAGATTTCTGAAAATATATTATAATAGAGAAATAGACTTAAAACGAATAAGATATGAATTTTTAAGTCGGCTAGAAAAAAATGTTTTTTAAGGAATTTTTCTAATTGAGATTGGAGTCCTATTTAGGATATTTTTATGTATGTCCTCTTTAGGATCCTATTGGTCTTTTGTATTCATTTAGTCCTTATGTTCCTTAGACAGTTGCCTGTCTTTTATGAGAAATTTGTTACATATCTTGTCATATTAAATGGTATTAACCATATTTTGTTTTGTTCCCGTTTCAAGTTATGGCTGAACAAGAACATTCTCAAATTACTCCAAGTAGGAGTTCTCAAAGTCGAGCAAACGGATGAGGTAAAAGGTCAACTCGTCGTAAGACATGGGTCCGAGGGCGAGTAGTTGTCCAGATTGGTGTCCCAAAAGAGACCCAAAGTATGTTAAGAAATGTAAGGACCATTTGAAGGCAAATGCAAAAAGATCTAAGAGAGTTTAATTTTTTGAAGATGGATTTCCTTGATTGTTTAATAGACTTCCTCCAGATCTTTGTCATGAAATTTAAAAAGCTTAATGAAAGTGAATCTCAAATAACAGAGATGGAAGGATACAATGTTTTGCATCATTCCTTGGCAGAAAATTGGAAAAATGAACTAAATGAAGTTAGAATCGAAATTGGGGATAATGAAGAATTATGTAAGTACTATGTAAAAATAGAAGTTAAGTGGATGAAATTTCATCTATGCTGTATCCACATACTCCCTTTTTTATCATAATAATTTTTTTTAATTGTTATTAAACTTTTAAGTAAACATCTTTAATTGTACTTTAATATGACTATTTGAGTTTTATTCTATTTTATTTTTGGATAAGTGAATAATTATTATATTGCACAATATCATATGGTGTTTAATAATTAGACATGCAAATCTGTGTGATTATAGTCTAAAATAAATTAGTATGCACATTAAGAAGTTAATTTCAAATTTTGATCAAATATTTAATGCGTAGATGATGATGGATGCTTACATGTCTTTTCGATTTTAGATTTAAATATGAAACCTTTATGAGAATTGATTTGCTTGAGTGTGTATGTCACATGCATATTTATTAAATTCTTGCCTAATTAAATGTCAATAACAAACATGACATAAAAAAGTATCATTAGTGACTCAAACAAAGGTGAAAAACTTAATGGAGATAATTACGACATCTGGAGTCGTAAAATATTGTATGTAATGGAGAGCAAAATGCTCTGGAATGTACAAACCATGTTTTGAATAAACCAAAATAGGGTAATATTGGACAATATCTAAGGGTGATTTAAAATATGGTAGGTCAAGTCTTGGTCATGTTTTTCAAGATGAGCAACAAGTTCAGGCAGTAATTCGGTTTCTTCCAAATAAGTGAGAGCATTTTAAGTAAATAGATCCATAATGATAGATCAAAACTTTTTTGTGAAGTTGCACGCTATGTTGAACTTGATGATGGGCGCCTTGGTGCTGCTAAAGCTGATTCTAATGCATTTGTGGTAGAGTAAAGTGGTACAAAAATCTTCAGGCTTCAAGCGTAAGAAAATTTGAAAAAGGAATAGGAAAGACAAAGAGACCGAAGAAGGACCATGTAAGCAAAAAAAACCAATTTAAAGAAAGGAAAATATTTTTCTAAGATGATATACAAGAGAAAAATGAAGTGCTACAAGTGCCAAATGTTGGGGCATTTCACTTGTCAATGCAATGAGACGAAAAGGTAGCATTTATAAACGCATCTCAAAGTGCAATATATGGTATTGAGCACTTCTTTACAAACTGAATATTATCCTATGTGGATTGTACACTAAGGATCCACTAACCACGTGAGTTGAGGTCGTGAAGCGTTTGTGGAGTTTCATCTAAATCAAGGTATCTCGGAGATAATGTGAAAGTAAAAGTAAAAGGGATAGACACTTGCAAACTAGACTTGCAAAAGAAGCGCATTCACGGTCTTTCACCAAATTTGAAATGCCAACTTATTAAAATCGTCTTGCTGGAAAATTACGCGTAAAATATTTGGGAGGCTAACATAGCTGAATTCCCACTTCAATTAATTCATTTTTACATTTATGTTCCAATGAATGTAAAGGCAAGGTCTGGTGCTGCATACTTCATTACATTTATTGATGATTTCACGCGCCTTGGTTATGTCTATTGGATTTCTCATAAATCTGAAGCACTTGAGTGCTTTAAAAGATATATGAATGAAGTTGAAAATCAATTAGATAAAAGCATAAAATATTTAAGAACTAATCGAGGAAGTGAATATTTATCAAAAAAATTTGAAAAATTATGTACTAAAAAGGGTATTATAAGAAAAATAACTACTCCTTATACACCTCAACAAAAAGGGTATTAAAGATTGTTTTAGTGAGTTTGATAAAATAAGTGCAAAAGGAAAGAAATGTACATTTATAAGGTACTTGGAACGCTCCAAAGGGTATGTGTTAATCGTTGAATTGGATGATAGAGGTATTACTAAAATTATATCATGGGATCTCAGGTTTTTGGAAAATGATTTTCCCAAAAAAGGTGAAATAGATGATGTAGAATCTATGTACGAAATGTTGAATCTAATGATCAGATGATGTTGTCAAACATACTTGATATTAATGGGTCAAGAAATCATTCCTAGTCCAAGTGGGAGTTATGAATCCCAAAATCCTATCGAGAAATCTGAACTTCAGATTTGTAAGAGTACAAGAAAAGGTGTACCTAAACGATCTTATGGAACTGGGGATTATGTTTTCTTGGTACCTCCTAAAGAATTGGATGAGCCTAATTCTGTAACAGAGGACTTATCGAGCCTTAAAGAGATGAATGGTTAAAAGCGATGAAAGAAGAATTCGAGTCCATGAAAACCAACAGTCTGTAATCTAGTTGACTTTTCCTAAGGAACGTAAAGATATTAGAAATAAATGGATTTTTAAAGTTAAACGTAAATCGGATGGGTTAATAGAAAGACGCAAAGCACGCTTGGTTTCAAAAGGTTTTAATCAAGAAGTTGAAATAGACTACGAGGAATTTTTTTCACCAGTTGTGAAGTTTAAATCTATACGACTACTTTTAGCTGTTGTTGCACGTTTAGATCTAAAATTACCCCAAATGGATTTGAAGAATGTGTTTCTCAATAGAGAATTAAACGATGAAATCTACATAGAACAGCAAGTAGGTTCCCTTGTTAAAGGTCAAGCAAAGAAAGTATATAAGTTTAAAAGATCAATTTATGACCTAAAGCAATCTTCAAGGCAGTATCTAAGATTTCATAAGGAGGTGATGTCATTTGATTTCACCATGATCGATGAAGACCATTGTATCTATGTGATAAAGTCCAAAGGAAATTTTGTCAATCTTTCTCTTTACATGAATGATAGTTTATTGGCTGAGAATAATTTGGAGTATGTAAAAATGTTGAGTCATGGCTATCAAAATTATTTGATATGAAAGATTTAGGCGAAGTAGACTACATATTGGGTGTTAAGATCCAAAGTAATTGGTCCAAAACTTTTTTGAGTTTATCTCATGAAACTTATATAAAGAAAATATTTGAACATTTCCGAATGTATAGTTACAAAATAATGGATACTCCTGTAACAAAGAGTGAAACTTTAAGCCTTGAAATGTGTCCAATGACTGAAAAAGAAAAGAAAGACATGTCTCGAGTTCCTTATTCTAGTGTTGTCGGGAGTTTAATGTATGATATGATATGTACTCTCCCAGACATTTGTTATGTCGTGAGTCTAGTTAGCAAGTATAAATCAAATCTTATGAAAGATCACAGGAAAGTCGTAAAGAGAATATTTTGATATCTGAAGAGAACTGTAGATCATACACTGTGTTATAGTGGATCTGATTTATTCATAAAAACTTACACAAATGTTGATTGGGCTGGTGACCCAGATGATATAAAATCAACATGTTGTTTTTCTTTTTTACAAAATGGTGGTACTATTTAATGGAAAAGTAAGTAGCAAACTTGAATATCTCTTTCAACCATGGAATATGAATTTGTGGCATGTGTGTTTGTATTAAAAAAAAGTTGTTTGGTCAAAGAGATTCTTTGAGCATTTGAATATTGAAAACAATTCTAAGGGTCCAATGAATCTATATTAAAATACTCAAGCGACTATCGCGTACATAAAGTATCCTAAGTATCACAGAAGAACCGAACTCAATGACATCAAGTATAACTTTGTGAGAGACATCGTGGAAAGTGGAGAAATAAATTTACAATACATTCATACACGTGAAATGATAGTTGATCCTTTTTAAGAAGGCCATCTCTAGGGAATTGTTTTAAAAGATGTTAAGACTCTAGGTTTACGTAGAGTACGATGGTATTTCCAACCCTAAAAATGGATATACTATGTGATACTTAATGTGTCTAGAATGCCTATAATTAGACCAGGGTTCACACGGATTGATGCACGTAGAACCAGACTTCAGAACCTTTGCTACATCCAATCCAACTAAGTTGGGGAGTTAGTTTATCTAGGAAAGGTTGGTTCCAACCATGTAGGGCTCTCGAATACGAATATTTACTCGAAGGAGTCTTACCGGACTTAAAAATAGGAAATCTAAGGTTTGGAGGGTCTAGGGGTAAAATGGTCTTTTTCCAGGCTAAGGGTAATATCGTAATTACCCTAATTATATAATTAATTATTTAATTAATAAGGTGGAGGTCCAATTTGGGGAGAGATATCCGAAATTGAGCTCTTGAAGTGAAGTCTTGATTCACCCGGGTTCGAACCTAGGTGGAAGCAATGAATTAATGTGATTTTTATTTAAGCTATTGAATTAATATAATTAATTAATTGTTATTATTCATTAGCTGATTTAAAATAAAAAAAAATTGAATTTTTAATAATTAAGAAAACCTTATTTGACTAAGTCCTAAACTAGACTCCTAAGCCTAATATAACTCCCACTCTCTCATGTCTATCTCTCAACTCTAATGCTCAATCTCTCCCATTCTTTCACACGATATTTCTCTGCCAATTTAAGATACAAAAGCAGAAAAATAAACCAAGTTCTTCACACTTTAAGAACTCACACGCAAGAAAACATACGTTAATCACACACTAGGCTAAGGGAGGTTGTCATTCGAGTGGAGTTAATATTGAGGAGGCTTAGACATGTTCTTAAGTGGAGTTTTTGGGCAGAAAATTCAAGGTTTGAACGTCAAAATAAGATATGGGTTTTCTTCTCTCTGGGTCCCAGTCCCAAAAGACCCTTATGGTTAATATTAGTTTTTCGAAAACTTGGATTGTTTTCCCTTTTGCATGCCCCTGTCACTAGCTCCCAATGAATTGTAGGTTGAGAATGATTTCTGGTAGATTTAGGTGTATGTGATGTTTTCGTGATGACTATGATTACGTTGTGTACTTGAAATCGTATGAAATGCAACCATGTACTCGAAAGTTTGTGCAGGTGTGTGTGTGCAAAATTGTCATTGTGAAGGTTACTGTGAATGAGGTCAAGTTAAGGCTTCAACTTTAATATTGTTTTGGTTGTCATTTTACGTACATAAACCTATTTAAATCGTGATGTTCATAAAAATGGAAGTGGGGCTGATTTGAGCACCAATAATTTAGCCAAACGAATCCATGAAATACACCCCACAAGTGTGAAACGATCATGAATCTTCCAAAGTTTTCAAGTGGAAATAATGATGAAAATAAGTTAAGAAAATGATTAGGTGTACATCCAAAAATAGAAGTTTAGTTTAGGCTAAAATAAATTAAATTAATTTAAAGGGGTGAGGCCACCAGGATTTGAACCTGTGACCTCACCCGTGTGGAACGTTAATCTCACGAGAAAGAAAGAAATGGGGCTGGGGGGATTCGAAATAGGGTGTACAGGCGAGTAAGGAGAATGAAAAACTTTAAAAAAATAAAATGGGAGGCGTGGGAGTTGAACCCACGACCTCAAGGCTGGAAAGGAAAAAGGGCAAAATAAATTAGAAAATAAAGTGAGGTTGTGGGGGCTCGATCCCACAACCTCACTGCCAAACGCCTAGCTAAGCCTATTTTAATTAAAAATAAAATAAGAAGGTTGTGGGGGTTCGAACCACAATCTCACAGCCCTAGCGAAATTAAAAATAAAATAAGGAGGTTGTGGGGGTTCGAACCCACAACCTCCCAATTTCCAGCGAAATAATGAATAAAATAAAAAAAGAGGCCGTGGGGGTTTGATCCCACAACCAAGATTGGTCTAGGCGAATTGGACAATACAAATTTTAAATGAAAAATAAAAAGGGGTTGTAGGGGTTCGATCCCACAACCCTTCGGCCAAATAAGAGGAAAACCCAAGGAGAAAAATAAAGATAGAATGTTGATGTTAGGGCTCGATCTAGGGTCCCAATGTCATGAAGACTAAAAATAAAGTCAAGGAAAAATGTAAGTATTGTCCAAGGGGTTCGAACTTGGGTTCTCTTGTCCAAATTTCCGTATTGATACATAAATCATACGTGAATAAAATGTTCAAGAATAATGCCACCTACTTAGATCGAAATCGAGATCTTGGCATGCATACAAGATACATAAGTCTTGTACTACATAATCTTAGGAAGATATGAGTAACTTAACAAACTATGAATGAAGCCTCATGGCTTGTATGTATAGACCCATAAGTCTAGCATCCGATTAAAAATAAGTGAACCTAAGATGTATGTAATAAAATGATGAAACCCTAGAAGGGTTAAGTACGAGTGTAAGATACACTAAAATGGCCAAGTTCATTGGCATATGACGAAATGAACGATGAAATGAACAATGAAGTGATGAAACCCTAGAAGGGTTAAGTAAGAATGTGAAACACACTAAATGGCCAAGTGCATTGGCATATGATGAAATGAACATTCACGTAAAAAGGGGTGAGTAATTATGAAGAGCAAATGTGCTAATATTGATGAATGTGGTGACAACATGATATGAGTCTAATGTAAAAGATGAGAGCAATCTCAAATGATCGTAAGTAAATGTTACCTAAACGTACTCACCTATGAGAGTGTAAAGTTGATGAAGAGATCTGTCTCTATGAACACTCTAATAAAAGTATTGATATTAATACACTTAATACTAATAATGAGATGAGAAATCATCTATTGAGGTATTACGTCCTCATAGTATAAGTTAGCTTCCAAGACGTATGAGTTGAATGTAATGGAACTTTATACTAAGCACCGATAGACTAAATATGAGCCTCGGGAAGGACGGAGGTTCACGTAACTCTCACTAGATGAGATTGTCCGGCATGCAGGGTATGGGTCTCCTTATATCTCCAAGTCTTCGAACCTCTACTGCCAATATAGGGATCTGGCGGGGTTCAATTCCCATGTACACTAGCAAGTTTTGGGTCACTTTGGCCGGTGATTCCACCTCTTTTCGGTGTGGGGTTTCATGACACTGGATTTCATGATTCTCACATGATCTATGTCGGTTAAAGTTAAAGTTCCCAATGAATGAATGAGGCCAGCCTCAAATGAGGTGAATTAGATTCAATTAATTACATTAGGTCATTCTTGGTCATTGCACAACGAACCCGATGAATGTCTTAAACTACATCCTAGGTATAGCTGGTGTTTACACTGGCCCATGAATGAAATGAAATGAAGTACGTACGAATGAAACAAGCAGACTCTGTGTTTGCTAAAGCATACTCCCTAGTTGAGGTCCCATATGTTGAGCCCTCATTTTTGGGAAGTCTTAATCTCAAGTCCATGATTCCAAGGTCTCATGGCATACGAATGAATGATATGAAACGTTATGTGTTATATGAACTATGATATGTACTATGTGAAATATGTTATGAGCTGTTTGCAAAATGATAAGTTTGATGATGCATGTTACTCTCATTGCATGACTTTCCTAATCCAAATTTGGAAAGCTCACTGACTTTTCTAATCCAAATTTGGAAAGTTCACTAACTTTCCTAATCTCAATTGGCAAGTCCACTGACTTGACTTTCTATAATCATGTTGTTAGGAAAGAGCTATCCTTTCTCATGCATGTCCTTGGTGTGTGCTTGCACGTACCCATACTTAGTACAAGTGTGTACTAATTCCATACAACTCCAAATTTTTAGGTGCAAGCACAAGTGGACGCTAGAGCTTACAGGTTGACGTTGCAGCTATTCGGATGTGGAGCTTTCAAACGGACTTGGTAGGCCCTCATGCTTTCGAGGTTTTCTACTGTTACTATATAGCTTAGATGTAGGCTTTAGCTAGTGGATCATGTTCCACTAGTGTTTGATTTTCCATTTCATTTCAGACTTTGTATTGGTGCCGTTTTGGAAAGTACACGTTTAATGCATCTATGAACAATTTCTTTCATTTGATGATCTTAATGTTATATGGTTGATGGTGAACAATTATATATGTAATAGAATGTTTAGTAAGCATGTTAGGAAACAAAAAGTTTCAAATTTTCCGCTAAAATTAATCTAGATGAAGTAAGAATGACGTATGTAGGATTGTCTGCAACCTCTTCGAGATCAATGACGCCGGTCTCGTCTGGGGTCTAGACCCCGATAGTGACAGTAAATTGACTTCATTGTTATGATATTCTCTTCTATATAAAACACTATTTAATTTATGTTTAAATTTAGTATGCATGTGATAATGTGTAATATATAAAATGCCTCAAACAAGTCGCGAGATTGACTCTATCACACGAGCAACTGCGTGTTACGTCGGGAAATGTGAAGAGATGAGTTTCACCACCATTTTATGACTTTTTTTATGATCCAGACAAAAGTTTCTCCAAGAAATGAGCTTAAGTATCACTGAAGAGAGAAACTAGGGTTAAACATCTGGAGGTGTTTAGACCAAGGTTTGTACGATGTTGGAATAATCAGAAGAATGAGAGACACACCAATTTAAGGTGTAAAGATCGTAGCAAATGTTTAATACCACGTGTGTGTAGCGATCAATGGTTCAATGAAATAATATTCCATGCTTCTTCATTGTGTGAGACCCAGAAAAGTTAAAAATGACTTTTGAATGAAATATCCTATGACTTTTTACCGTTTCTTGAAGTTTAAAATGGTGTTTCTACTTTAACATATTACTAATAGCCATGAGCAATTAGGCAATGCAATACATGTCTATGCAAGTAGTTGATATGAAACAGATAGATTTGAGTAAAAAGGGAAGATGATTAAATGAACAATTTAACTTGTATACGTAAACCGACTATTACAGTCGAGTTTAATTGTGTGTATAAAGTTAAAAAATGAACTCGAGTTCCCCTATTTAAGAGATTCAGAGATCGAATAAGTAACTATTGAAGTAGTGAATGACGTCTAGTGTATTGTGTGTAATAGTGTCCTTAAAATAATAGTGAATTCTTTCAATATGTGATGAGATTCTTATGTAGAGCTTGTAAAACCTTAAAGGGAAGTTATTCATGCTCACAGGTCGCACAAACTATTTGTCGTATAAATTGTGTGTCTGATTGATATCATGTTGACTTGGATTTTGTACACCATGTGCGAAGTGGGAAATGTAAGTTTTGGGTCGTTGGTCGCCTATGTGGACCGAGACCCGACTCAATCATTTTAGTGTCTTATCCAATTAATAAATTAATTAATTAGTTTGAATAAATCATTTTAAGAGAAATGTGAAACATGAAAAAGAGAGAGGAAAGTGTGTGAAACAGAAAAAACAAAAACCAAACGTTCAGCCAAGAAACAAAGAATTTAGTTTCTCAGAAAATTAATCAACACACAAAGCAAAATTCTAGTTTGTGAACACAGATCTATATTTCCTTGTGATTCAAAGATGGACTTGATCTCTAACCTTTCAAATAAGCATATCGACGACTTCTGCTGTGAATTATAAGGTACACATTTCACTGTTGATTTACCTTAATATTCCTTCATAATAATATAAGTTTTTATCAATTATTATCGATACACATTCAACGAACGTGCCCGAGACTAGTATAATGAAATTCAGAAAAATGGATGCTAACTTTTTAATTTATTTTACTTTTTAAATGCAATAATAACATTGTCATCATCGTATCACTTTTCTTTTTATCTATAGTTTGGGTTAAAATAATGCGAGATAGATTAATTGCAATAGAAATATGATAAAATGATTTATTGAAGATTAATACCTAATTGCATATGAAGTGCCTGATTGGGTACAAAAGGACTTTGACAAACTAGTTTGAACATACTAAATTCAATTTACTAGATAATTTCATCACACACTAGCTGAGTACCAATGGACGTTGACAAACTAGTTGCATCAAAATTATTCTCTAGTTATTAATACTTTTTATTTAGTGGCAACTCTCTTTAACCTGTGCAATAATAGATAGGGCACTAAGCACAACTCAAATATCCACATTAAAAAGCAGAAAAATCAAAGTGATTGTGGAAGCCAAGGCATAATCATTTGGAGTAGAAAAACCAATTACAGAAATAAACAATAATGTACGATTAAGGACTCATAACTTTTTACTTGAAATTCTAACTCAATACTTTGTCATATCATATATGAAGGAAATAATCATCAAATGTGGATGAATAATCCAAATGAAGTTAGAGAGCTAATACATCTCTAGAAAAATCAACCATTCAAAGATTGAAGCAAAAGGGTTAAGACCTTATATAATTACTTCGAAGATGATTAAAAAAAAAAGGTCTTACATCAAAGTATAAAGAGATGAGTTTCCCTTTTCTTTGTATGAACCTGAATTTTATTTGTAGATCTTTTTAGTTTTCTCCTTTAATGATAATTTACTTACATTTAAGGCCTATTGCATTCACCAATATTGTAATTTCCATTACTTAAAGTTGCATTATTACTAGAATAAGTTTTTCCTTTGAACTGGAAGTTATATTGCATCTTCTACTAATATTTTGAAAATCTCATTAATAGTATAAAAATTGTATTGCTTGTAGTAAAACAAGTTTGATAGTTAGCCGATTTGGTTCTGTTTACCCCAATTGTTCATGTTTTCAATTTTAATAATGCAGCTAATGATCATTTTTGAAGTGGAGCACGTATTGCAATACATAAATAAAATTGCACAACTTCGATTCATAAAAAAATGGGGGGCAGGCTTAACAATCAATCCATTGACTTATATATATATATATTATATATATATATATATATGTACATATATATATATATATACATATATATGTATATATACATATATATGTACATATATATATATATATTTATATATATATATATATATGGATTAAATATAAATGATGCATGCGTAAAGTTAATGTATTCAATAACACTCATTCACAATAGTCATTTTCAATTCGCATTCCATCATATTTCTCTTGTTTATTCATTTCACATGAATTTTAAACATCATTATCAATCATTAATTTTAAACTTCATCATTAATCACTTTTTATGTCAGAAAGAGAGTAAAATTTCACCTTATACACTTAGAATTCACTTCAAGTGAATAAATACTCAAAACATGAATAGAATCAAGAAAACTAAATAGTTGCTCGTTTATCTATCACTAGGGCGAAATTTAGGGTGAAATAAAATGTTCAACGACTTCTTGGTCCTCTCTGTAACTTTTGGATCTGGGGGAGCTGAACCTTAATTCTAATCCATAATATTGTTATTCGCTGGTGCTGAACCTCAATAACAAATGCTAATCATAACCAAAACAATAGTAAAACGTATTAAATATAAATTCTTATCGAACCTATTGTTAAATTTACGATGGATGAGTGTAGGAGAAAAAAAGATATTGACAAAGAAAGTAAGAAAAGACAACAAGCTTACATTGCATTGGTTTATTTAAATAATGACTACAATACATATACATAGATTCATAACATCAAAATCTTAAGAAAATGAGTAAAATAAGCCAACCTTATCTCTAATAACATAAGCCTGAAATGTAGCAACTAACTAATCAAATTCTTCCCAACACTGCATCCTTATTTATCTTAACTTAATCATATTTTAAAGTTGTATACTAACACAACATAAGGCTAAACTAAACTCTAGATTTTGAGGCACCACTTTCAACACTCCTATTTGACTCAAGAGTAGCAACCCCAAGTCTTCTTTTATAAAAGTCAAATCTTGATATAGGTACGACCTTAGTTAAATATCAGCACTCTGAACATTTGTTTTTTATTGTTATAAGTCTATGTCTACATTCTTTTGCATCTCTCTAGAGAAATAAAGATTGATCTTGATGTTTTTATTTTTCCATGTGAAAAAGAATTATTTTCAGTTTAAATTACATCTTGATAATCAACAAAGATTTCAAGGATCTTCCTTTGCTTGAAGTAAAATTACTGCAGCAACTTGCTAGTCCAAAGGACTTTATTCGCACCTGATGAAACTCGAATGTACTATGTTTCATATGCATATTTGATATACCGTGGTTTCACGGTATTATTAATACTTTTTCCTTAAGTTTAGTGTGTCCAAAAGCCTTTTTGTGCTAATTTTTATATAAGTTTCTCCTTATTTGCAGGAAATCTGTCCAACGATGAATGCGGAGGTTTTTGAGCGAAGAAATGCAGAACAGACCACCTACGGAGCTTGTGACGGTACGTAGGTGGCAGCGTAGTGTAGCTGCTGAAGGAAGATGGGGAAGTCTGACCAAGTGTGGGGTTACGGAAAGCGTGACGGACCGTCGTAGCCATGACGGTCCGTCTTGCAGGTTTGTCATGAAGATCAGAGAAGTAGCCCCAGTACCCATATTCCAAGAGTTCAAGTGTTTTGGAACGGAGACCCTCGACGGACAGTTGTGCTCGTAACGATCCGTCATACCTGCCGTCGAGGGTAGTGAAGAGAGCAACAGAAGAAAATTGCACAAGTATGGGACGACGGAATCCATAACGGCCCGTCGTGACCACGACGCTCCGTCGCGAGGTCCGTTGACCCAGCCGCGTTTTGACAGATTTCAGCAAATAGAGTCCTTGTTTAATTAGGTTTTTATTTTCTATAAATAGTTCTCAAAACCTCGTTTTTGAGGTTAGACTCTGAACCATTGTTAGACTTTTGAATAATGTGAGACTCTTGATTATTTTGTAGACTCTTTGAGAGATTAGTGATTATCTTGAGACTTTTATCATTGATTGTTGGTGACTTTTGCTGATTAAGCAAGTGAACTTTCGGATTTTACTCTTTCTCATTGAAGTAAGTACATGAATTCTTATATCATATATTTGAATATTGTGATTATGACTATGGGTAACTAAACTCCATAACCAGGGTTGTGGGAACCATAGGCAAATAATGAGGTAAAACCTAACTAAAATAACAATTCTAGAATAGTGTCTTGCATGTATTGATAATTCTTTCGCATAGAAGTCTTTTTAACGGATGGACAACGTTAGAACTCGCCTTAATGCTACTTGCCGTACTTAGGAGGTAGATAATAGGAAAAGAATTATCAACATAGATTTAGTATATACTATCTAATAGGCTAGTATTGATTGGTACGAGGTAATAACTTAGTCAAATATCGAATACGATGCTTAATATGAGGTAAAGATAAGGGTTAGGATAGCAACACACGTAGCCGGACCAAGGTGCGGAGTGACATTTTCCAGATGCCGGACCAAGGATTTAGAAATACATAACTTATCACTTTGCATGCAAGATACTAGGAAAGAATTGTTATAGTTAGACTTATCAAGTTATGAACCTGTGGGGAACACGTAAACCCTAGTTACTTTGATTAATTGATTAAACTCCAACATTCGAAGCTGTTAGTTGTCTCCTTTTATTTCGCTAGTTATTTTCATTTATTTAGGAATAAAAACCCCCCTTTTATCATTTTTCCTTTCCAAGGAAGTAATTGACTGAACTTTAGTAGTAATAAATTGAAGTTAAGTCTAAACTATTTTCCTCGTGGGAACGATCCCAACCTCACTAGTTGGGTTTTTTACTTGACATGACCGCTTTACTTCTTATTTGAGAAGTAAGTTTTATTTTAATTTTTTTATTTTGTGTGGTTTTGCTTGTCTTGTTGCTCATTCTATTTCTAATATTGATCCTTTACAGGTACTATCTACTATGGCACCAAAACAAGATCGAGTCTATGCACGCGGGCGATCGAAGTCTGTCGCCCCGTCTGCTCGCCAGGTCATTGGCTCTGATGATGAGCGTGACCCTGAGTACGTGCCCCCAGGCACTTCCACCCCATCCCGTGCTGCACGTGCTGCCAGAGCCACACCCAAAAAGGTGGCGTCCGGCGTAGTCACTGCCTCCCAGTCTGATGAGGAGCGCACATTGACCGGCACACCTTCTGGGTCAGCCACTAATGAAGAAGGAGCATCTGGCTACTTAGGAGTTTCGTGGTCGGAGGAAGCCTCCGGATTTGCTGAGGTTTCCGCACCCACCACTGCAGCGTCGGCCTCGTCTGATGAGGCTGACAGTT
>NC_028648.1:56481112-56482247 GCF_001406875.1 Solanum pennellii | reverse complement strand
TCCGGTTGATATCTCCCTGCCTGCTATCCGCCGGTTTCTATACGGCGAGAATGTTGATGCTAATCGGACCCCTCTCACTACCGAGTTTGATTACCGATGGCAGATTGTCAAAGATGGCCAATTTCTGCGTGAGCCATCACTGAGAGAGACCACCAAGAGGGGGATGGCCCTGCACTTGTCCGTTGATGGAGAGGGTGCCGATTGGGTGACTGAGCCGAAGGGGGCCATCAAGAAGGCCAACCTGACTTTCACGGCGAAGTTTTTGTGGTTGATTGTCCGCCACTGCCTTTCCCCCACAGCCGCTGATAATATCGTCACATGGGATCGAGCAGTACTGATGGCGGCGATGATAGCCGGGTTCGAGGTGGATTTTGCGTGGCTTCTACAGGCGGACATGCACGAGAGGGCTTTTAAAGTCACAACTACTTACCCTTTCCCGTGCATGATATTTTCTCTATGCAGGTCTGCCGGTGAGCCTATATGGCACATTGATCAACTCAAGACCCCGCTGGGCACAGTTGATATCGGCCTCATCAGGGATGAGGCCAATGAGTTGGCTCCACGCAGAGAGCCCCGTCCAGAGTTGCCTCCTATTGGTGACCATCTGGTTGAGACGGTATCACATACCCGCACGGCTACGCAGGCGGCTTCCACTGACACTACCCCGGTCGAGTCTATCCGGGGTAGTAGCATTGCCCCGAGCTCCTCTCGCTCATCCCCTTTCTCCGCTCTAGTCCCGCTTGCTAGGGTCCAGAAATTAGAGGCACAGATGGCCACACTTCTGCATCATATCCAGCCTTGGATGCAGAAGTCTATTGCTGAGGCAGAAGAGCGCTTGGAGCGGAGAATGGTCCAGCACACAGAGCGGAAGATCGCTGAGGTTCATCAGCGCTTGGACGCTTTTGAGTTGCGAGTGCTAGCCCGACCAGCCCCTCCGGTGGATGTGTCGACCCTTCAGGCTGCGGTCGACATTCTTCGAGCAGATATTGATACGATCTTAGAGGCTAGGGTGCCTGAGTCTGAGGCCCCTTCTGCAGAGCTTGCTGAAGACACAGTGCTGGCGGCCCTATTCGCCACTTGAGACATTCCACCACCTCCCCCTCGAGAGCATGCCAAGAGGCGTAGGGGTCGAGAG
>NC_028648.1:56364441-56480034 GCF_001406875.1 Solanum pennellii | reverse complement strand
TGATAAATGTGTGGCTCTAAGCATGACATAGAGGTACACCACTGCATGACCCTAAGTCTAAAATTCGGACTAGGTGTCTGATAATCTGGTAGAGTGATCAGATGTCAAGTGAGTGTGAGGAAGATTTGAATAGTCCACTATTTGTACTGAGCTAGAAGTTGCCTGGTTAGTCCTGCTAAAAGTAAGCTGTAATAGACAATTAGGAAAGGATCATAGGCCATTATTCAATATAGCCCATTTTTAGCCTAAATAAAAGAAAACCAAATGAAATTTATCCTTCTTTGAACCAAATGATTTGAGCTTAAATTAGACCTTTCTTTCTCACCCCAACTGATCTTTTCTGGGAATAATGTGTTGGCCCTGGTCCCTCCTTGGACATGTGCACCTCAGCTTATGCCAAAAGCATAAGTTGAGGGTGGCTAATGCAGTAAACAACCTTTTTATGGCCCTGACCCAACTTTGGGTATTGTGTACTTTGATTCATGGCAAAGCCATGAGTTGAGGCTGGCTATTTTGAGGAATTCTCTGGAAAGTGGGGTTGAAAGAATAAAGAGAGAGAAAGAACAAAAGTAAAGTGACTCAAAAATTAGTTGAAAGAAAAGTAAAAATGAAAAAAAATAAAAATATACAAGCAAGAAAAGAAGACAGTCACTTACACAAATGAAGAAAAAAGGGAAAATAGCAAGGTGAAAGAATGTGGGAAACTGGGCAAAACAAAATGATAGAAAATGGTATGTTTAGCCGATATGTCAAGGAGGGAAAAAAGTCACTAAAGTATACCTAAATATACCCTACCTGACCCTGAGCCTATGTTACAAGCTAAGAAAGTCCTATCGTGATCCTAAGGGTTGTATAGCGAACTTAAAGCAGTGAAAATAAGGGCAAGCTTATGGCAATAGTTATGAATGAGTGTGAATTTGTTCTGAGAGTGAGTGTTGAAAAATTATCCTTGTACTCAAACTGAAATCATTGTATGAAAAATAAGGATTTTGTTTTGAAGTGAGGACACTAGTTGCATTACCGGAAATATTAGCACCTCGGTGAGAAATTGAAGAGGATAGGTGTTAGTGCATGGTGAGTCTGTGTCATGGTCTGATTCCACATAATTCAAGCCTAATAGTGATAGCATGCATAAATATGATGAGATTAATCGGGATTGATAGCCAAATGATTGCAAAGGATAAAACATGGATACTATTGTACAAAGATTGTGTATTGAGTCATAGTGCGTCGCTTGAGGACAAACAACGAATTTAAGTTGAGGGTGTTGATATACCGTGTGTCCAAAAGCCTTTTTGTGCTAATTTTTATATAAGTTTCTCCTTATTTGCAGGAAATCTGTCCAACGATGAATGCGGAGGTTTTTGAGCGAAGAAATGCAGAAGAGACCACCTATGGAGCTTGTGAAGGTCCGTCATGCTTGTGACGGTCCGTCATGCTTGTGACGGTCCGTAGGTGGCAGCGTAGTGCAGCTGCTGAAGGAAGATGGGGAAGTCTGACCAAGTGTGGGGTTACGGAAAGCGTGACGGATCGTCGTAGCCATGACGGTCCGTCCTGCAGGTTCGTCATGAAGATTAGAGAAGTAGCCCCAGTACCCATATTCCAAGAGTTCAAGTGTTTTGGAACGAAGACCCTCGACGGACCGTTGTGCTCGTAACGATCCGTCATACCTGCCGTCGAGGGTAGTGAAGAGAGCAGCAGAAGAGAATTGCACAAGTATGGGACGACGGAATTCATAACGGCCCGTCGTGACCACGACGCTCCGTCGCGAGGTCCGTTGACCCAGCCGCGTTTTGACAGATTTCAGCAAATAGAGTCCTTGTTTAATTAGGTTTTTATTTTCTATAAATAGTTCGAAAAACCTCGTTTTTGAGGTTAGACTCTGGACCATTGTTAGACATTTGAATATTGTGAGACTCTTGATTATTTTGTAGACTCTTTGAGAGATTATTGATTATCTTGAGACTTTTATCATTGATTGTTGGTGACTTTTGCTGATTAATCAAGTGAACTTTCGGATTTTACTCTTTCTCATCGAAGTAAGTGCATGAATTCTTATATCACATATTTGAATATTGTAATTATGACTATGGGTAACTAAACTCCATAACTAGGGTTGTGGGAACCATAGGCTAATAATGAGGTAAAACCTAACTAAAATAACAATTCTAGAATAGTGTCTTGCATGTATTGATAATTCTTTCGCATAGAAGTCTTTTTAACGGATGGCCAACGTTAGATTTCGCCTTAATGCTACTTGCCGTACCAAGAAGGTAGATAATAGGAAAAGAATTATCAACATAGATTTAGTGTATACTATCTAATAGGCTAGTATTGATTGGTACGAGGTAATAACTTAGTCAAATATCGAATACGATGCTTAATATGAGGTAAAGATAAGGGTTAGGATAGCAACACACGTAGCCGGGCCAAGGTGCGGAGTGAGATTTTCTAGATGCCGGACCAAGGATTTAGAAATACATAACTTATCACTTTGCATGCAAGATACTAGGAAAGAATTGTTATAGTTAGACTTATCAAGTTATGAACCTGTGGGGAACACGTAAACCCTAGTTATTTTGATTAATTGATTAAACTCCAACATTCGAAGCTCTTAGTTGTCTCCTTTTATTTCGCTAGTTATTTTCATTTATTTAGGAATAGAAACCCCCCTTTTATCATTTTTGCTTTCCAAGGAAGTAATTGACTGAACTTTAGTAGTAATAAATTGAAGTTAAGTCTAAACTATTTTCCTCGTGGGAACGATCCCAACCTCACTAGTTGGGTTATTTACTTTACACGACCGCTTTACTTCTTATTTGAGAAGTAAGTTTGAGCGTATCAATATTGCGCCACAATGTCTGTCTTTTGAACACCAAGAGAACATTCATGAACCAATACAAAAACAATAACATGAGGTACTTATCATATCAACTAGGCTATGTACTTTAATATTACTATCAACCACTTATGTTTATCTTCAAATATTCTCTGATTTTTCTCCATCCATATTTTATGAACAAATTTGGCATACACAATTCTGAGGAGTTGATCATTATAAGGCTTGCCTTTTGTGTTCTGAATAATCAAAATGGAATGTTGTACCCATGTTGTAGTTTTATATGTTGGTATTTTCATCCAATTAAGTAATCTGTGGACATGCTTTGGGTGACGTGACAACATGCAAAAAGGTGATCTCTGAAATTCAAATCTCTTAAATAAAGTTTACACTTCAGGTCATTCTCTATGTCCCATGATGTTAATTTACCCATATTCACGTGCCTATTTTAAATTGCAACAAAAGCCTGAATTTGGTTTCAAGTCTAGATGCATTTGCAAAAAATTATACCTTTTTGACGAACTCTATCTCTCTCCCTAAAAGGTTATCACAGCTATGGATAGTACGAAACATAGTAAGGAATATACTAGTAGAATGTTGAGAAAAATAAGAAGAAAATTAAATAAACTATATCTGAAATAAAAACAACTCAATATCACAAAAATTGATAGCATAAAATTAGATCAATTAATATATAATATATCTAGAATAGAATATAAATATCTTCAATATTTAAAGATACAATGAATAACGAGAATGACAAATACAAAGAAAAAATTACTGAAATAATTATAGCTAAAATACAAGAATTAGACATAGACAAAATAGACTTAATAATAACATATTCGCAAGAACTTGTAAAAAATCTATAGTAGCATAGAGAAAAACTATTTTTTATCTAGAAATACAAATAGAAAGTTTAGAATATAAACTTCAATACAATCTATAAATGAATAAGGAAGAATACGCGATAGATGAAAAAATATATGAAAACTATAATGGATTAAAAATAAAAATAATATTTAATCTAGGAAGAAGATATAAGAAAATAGGTTACAATCAAAATTTAGTGTTAGAAAAAGAAACGGTAAGACTAAAAGATAGTTTAACTGCTATGATAAGAATAACAAAAGAAAATGAAGAAATAGATAAAAAATCAAAAATCGAAAAAATAAAACAACAAGCAAAAAGGGAAGTACAACAATTAGAAGAAGTAAAAAATACTAAAATAATAGAGCTAGAAAAAGAGCTAGCAATATTAAAAGAAATGTATGAAATTAAACAAAGAGAAAAAAAAACAAAAAATAAAATTAGCCAATGAGATAATTAAATTCAAAATTAGAATACGAATTAGAAGAAAAAAAAAGAAAATAACCAAGATAATCTACTCGAAATAAGAATTGATGAATAAACAACGATGATCTAGAATAACATTCGGAAACAAGCGAAACATCTACGAAAATTTTAGGAAATATAGATAATGCAAGAAATTTAGAAATAAATACAGGAAGCGTATACATGGATGAAAAACCTAGCACATCAGGAGTAAAAAATCCAAAAAATTCAAATCCGTAATATTATAATGAAAACTATGGACACTATGATAAAAAAAAAACTATATCGGATAAAAGATTGAATAAAAAATGGACACCTAAACCAAAAAATGAACAACATAATTTTCTAGATTTACACTGTGTGGAAGATATAAATAAAACAATCCAATTATGGATAGGATATATATCAAAACAATTAATAGCTAACAAAATAGTAATAATAGAGACACAAGGATATATAGAAAGAAAACTTACACGAACAATAAAATTATGGTTACAAAATTTATCAGAATAATAAAAGTTTAAAAACATTAAGAAGTAATAAAAAATCTAGTGGCGAATTAGCTACTACAACTATGGAAATATTATATAAATATGAAGTAGCGATTAGAAATGAATTTAGTTGTATGACAACAGAGGTAGAAGAACAGAATAAAGAAAAAAAATCATAAATCGGAATCTAATGATAAAATTAGCAATATGTAATATGTCTTACATAGATGAATATACATGTGCATTTACGGAATACTATTATAAAGGAACATATAGCATAGAAGAAAGTAAAGAAATAAGAAAATTATATTTTACAAAATTACCAGAACCTTTTAATTCAAAAGTCATAAAAAATTGGAACGAAGCAGAATTAACAGATACCTTACGAGATAGAATAAAATTCTTGCAACGATGGTTTATGGAACTATGTGAAAAACATAAAGACGAAATAAAAATGAAAAAAAATATTAGTAGAAAATTTGGCATGTTGGAAAAATAAAACAGCACCTCAATTTGGTTATACGGATAGGTATTATAAAAATAGAAATGATAAAAATACAGATCAAAATGCAAATATAAAAAATCGAAAAGAAGATAATATGTAAAAAACTACAAAATCAAAAGACCATATAGACCAAAAAGAAAACTAACAGAATGTACTTTTTATAATTGTGAAAAATTAGGACATATAGCCAGAGACTGTAAATTACCTAAAATCCAATGAGAAAATAAATATCAGAAATAATAATAAACGATGAAAAATATACGCAGATAGAGTATATAGATTATGAATTAGAAAGTGAAAATAGCATATATGAAATATCAAAAAATGAAATGGATAACGATATAGAGATGGAATGAGATAATGAATTCTATAATACAACAAATGACTGAAACAGATATACAAATAATAAATATTGAAGAACATCAAGACGAAGAATCCTCAGAACAAAAAATAATATTGGATAATAATATATTTGAACAAATAAAAGGAAAAGAATTAGATCTAAATATTGCAGAAATATTCGAAATACCAATAATAAGAAACTGGTTTAAACGACAAAAAGAAGAATATTATGTAGTAAGTCAAAGAGAACATATGATAGATTGCAAATACACTAAAGGAAAGGCCAAAATACCAATAATAAACAAACGAATAATAAATAAAGAAATACAAGACATTAAGGCTAAAAATCCAATTAAATATGTACATTTAGGAGGAACAAAAATACTAATTAAAGCATGCTTTAGAGAAGGAATAGATACACCCATAGAAATATACTTAGCGGATGATAGAATCATACAACTCATAGAAAAAAGTATATTAAGTGCAGTAAAAGGTAACCTCATATACAAAAAAAATAAATTTTTAATAAGCGCTAACTACTCATTAGCAATAAATGATAGGAACATAGATAAATCACTAGTATTATATTGGAAAATGTCGGGAATAGAACTAGCCCCGAGAAGTAAAACATAAAATAACAGCAAAAAATTAAATAAAAATAGAAGATCCTTTTGAGAGGATAGTCACAGCCATAGATAAAAATGATTATAGTTAGAATGAGATTGACAAAGAAGAAGACATAGAAATAGTAAAAGAAAGATTAAGTACATCAAAAATAATAAACTGTGAAATAACACAAATATTATAAAAAATGAGTACCTCAAGAAGAATAGATAAAACTCCACAAAAATTAATGGAAGATTAAATAAAACCACATCATTATTATATAATGGGAATAATGGAACAATGAAATTTTTTAATATTATACGGGACGAGAAGAAAACTATATTACAAAAGAATTAGTAACGGAAGATGAAATAATAACTACTGAGCAATCATGCCCGAACTATCAAAATCATTAATGTATGCCGAAGAAACTACAGAATAAGAAATAATCATTGGAGGAGTACCACTAGTAATAAAATTTAAAATATATCAAGTAGATGAAAATATTATTATAGGAATAAAATGGTTAGAACAAGTAAAACCATATAATCTAGAAGACAAACATTTGAAATAAATTATAAAAATAAAAGAGTACTAGTAAAAATAACTTTGGTAGGATAAAAATATTAAAATACATATACTTGCAAAGATAATAATAGAGGGATATTACAACAGATATTATACACCGATGATAGATACAGGAGCGGAAGCTAATATATGTAAATATAATTGTTTACCCGAAGATAAATGGGAAAAATTAAAAACACCGATAATAGCGACATGATATAATAATGAAGGAAGCATGATCACATATAAGACAAAAAATATAAAAATACAAATATGGGATAAGATATTAACTATAGAAGAAATATATAATTTTGAATTGACTACAAAAGTTATGCTATTAGGAATGCCTTTTTTAGAAAAATTATGCCCACATATAATAACAAAAACACACTGGTGGTTCACAACACCATGTAAACAAAAAATAGGAGCAAAAATAGTAAATAACAAAAAACGAAAAACAATAGAATGGATAAAAGAAAGTGAAAAAATTACGCAAAAGTTAGAAAATATAAAAGAAGAAGACCCTAAGATAGAATTAATTATATTCTCCATAAATAAAGTAATAATAATCCAAGATAAGTTAGAATTATTATATAGTGAAGATCCTTTACAAGGATGGGAAAAACATAAAACAAAAGTGAAAATTGAGCTTATTCATAATAATGGTATAATAACCCAAAAGCTATTAAAATATAATTTTTATTGATTTAACCGAATTTAAGATACATATAAATGAATTATTAGAAAAAGGATATATACAAGAAATCAATAGTAAGCACACAAGCCCGACATTTATAGTAAATAAACATAGTGAATAGAAAAGAGGAAAAAACAGAATGATTATTGATTATAGAAATTTAAATGCAAAATCTAAAACATATAATTATCCGATATCAAATAAAATACTAAAGACAAGACAAATACAATGATATAATTATTTTAGCAAATTTGATTGTAAATCAGGATTTATCACTTAAAACTAGAAGAAGAGTCTAAAAAACTAACAACATTCACTGTACCACAAGGATTTTATGAATTTAATGTATTACAATTTGGATATAAAAACGCACCAAGTAGATATCAACACTTAATGGACAATTACTTTAAATAAATAGAAAATTGTATAGTGTACATTGATGATATACTATTATATTTCAAAATACAAGATTAACATGTAAGATTATTAGAAAAATTTATACATATAATAAAATATTCGGGTATAAGTCTAAGTAAAAAGAAAGCAGATATAATGAAAAACCAAATAGAATTCTTAGGAATACAAATAGATAAAACCGGAAAAAAAATGCAAACACATATAGCACAAAAAATAATTAACTCAAATGAAAAACTAGACACAAAAAGGAAATTACAATCATTCTTAGGCCTAGTAAATCAAGTAAGAGAATACATACCAAAATTAGCAGAAAATTTAAAACTATTACAACAAAAATGAAAGAAAGATATGGAATATCAATTTGATAAAAAAACTAAAATACAAATAAAAAAGGTAAAATTATAATGTAAAAACTTACCTAAACTTTACTTTCCAGATGAAAGCAAAAAATTTACTTATATAGTAGAATCAGATGCGAGTGAAAAAAGTTATGGAGGAATATTAAAATACAAGTATGATGTCAATACAATAGAATATCATTGCAAGTATTATAATTTGAACCATATATTGTATATAATAAATATGTTATAAGAAAAAATAATACACAAGTAAAATGGTGTCTAGCAAGAATAATACAAGATTCAGTAACAACAAAAAAAATAAGGAGATTGGTATTAAATATATTAAATTTCACATTTACAATTGAAGTAATAAAAACTAATAAGAATGTTATTGCAGGAATTTCTTATTACGACAAACCTACTCAGACTGAGACAAAAGGAAGAAGATACAATTTAAAAGATACTCAAAGCTATCACTACACTTTGTACAAAAGTGGATAGTATGGACAACAAAATCTAAAGACTAATGAAGATAATTTGAAGTCTAAAGCTAGCATAAGTCAGCAGCGTGACTATAAAATTGCGTAACTATGTCAATCGGAACACAGAAAGAATCCAAAGCTAAATGGTGACGTTGGGAAACATCTAAAAACCCATAACAATTGTTTAAATACAACTGCAGGTACAAGCCAATGAGTTAGTGAAAAACATAAGAATTCAAACTTAAACCAATTATTCGAAAAACCATTTACCTCGAGGCTAACACCAAAAAACATATTAACTACAGAACCACAAACTTCTACATACGCAGATAGTCTTCACCATGAAAAAAGAACAAATAACCATATTACGCGAATCTATATAGAAAATATATACAAAATCCAAAAGTTTTTAAACCTTAAACCCAGATCTACTACAACCGAAGAACACAACCAGGATTATTTAACCCAAAAAGTACAAGGTTATAATAAATTAATTGCACAATCAAAAACTAACACCAACTTAGTGAGGACATGTTACAAGTATGGATTACTAAAAACAGTATATACATATGACAAAGAGGAACTAAGTGGAATGCCGGAGATACATAAAGCATTTATTACTTATAAGAGAGTTACTAAGGGAAATTTATTCTATGTAAAATTTTATACAACCACAGCAGACATATTATACGTGGAGATAAAACCTCCGATACAAGTAGTAAAGCTAGGATTAACAAAAGAAATGATAATACCGGAAGATATTGAACAACAACCATACGTACAAAAAAGTGAGATACCAAGCTTCTATTTCAATAAGAGAATAATTGGTATATCAACCATCATACAAGAACTAGCAAATAATTATTTAAACGGAAACGCTATATGGAGCTACTATGCAAGTGATCAGTTAATAATTTATTCCAATTAAAGGGAGCTAAGAAAAGTAGATAAGGATGAAATCTAGAGATGGATTTTATCATTACTTAAGCCAGAAGAACGACCTACAACAGGAGCACTTAAGATGAAGATAATATAATACCAAACGTCCAGCTGGAATAAGAGTTAAAGACGGAAGATGACAAGAAGATAAAGATGAATATAAAAGATAAAGACGGAAGATGACAAGAAGATAAAGATGAAGATAAAAGAAAACACAAAAACGTGCTTGGCCACATAAAGCCAAAAGTAGATATGTAAAAGTCTTGAAATAAATAGTAATAGTCACATAACTTAGTCAACATATGCATGTGCATTATTAAAGATATGTTGACAAGTTTAAAGTATGGTAGGTAGGGTGTATTATTAAAAAGACAAGTGTAAAAGTAGTACGGTAGGGATAGTTGTAAACTAAGAGTAGAGTATAGTAAGTGCAGTAAAATGCACTAATTCCTTTCTATATAAAGGAAGGAATATGTAACATAAAGGATGAACAATGCCTGAAATATAAAACTTTCTTTTAAAAACACTCTCACAACTAAAAAATTATTATTTAGATAAATGGAGCATCAATCTGAAATCCAATCAGATATTTCAGATAGCATGAATACGCAAGAAACAAAGGTATTTTTTAAACAATATGCGGAACTAATTTCATATATTCCTGAATATCATATATATAATTGAATAATTTTATGTTGGTTATTATATATTAGAATTATTTGAATCATGATTTCTAATTTATTAGCACAGTGAAAACAGGGAGAAAACTTTTATACTATGCCATCCTAATGTTGAAACTAGTAGGCGAGGAAAGCCGTTTAGGGGAGTAAACAAAGTTGAGGCACTAATAAGAAGGAAGTATCCGCTAAACTATGATGCTAGTAATGACAAGAAAACATGATAAACAGATAATCTAGTTCATAATAATCTAATATAAATTGATTCGATTATGAATATGATAGGAATGAATAAGTGAAAAACCCGCATAATAACAAACATGACCACATACATACATGACGAAATGATAAAAAGCTATGAAACTTTAATCTTAAATATACTTCGACGTATAAAAATAATTGAATTAAGAAGAATAATATTGGAAAAAATATTTAATGATAACGAACCAGAAAATATATTAAATAAAAAATGGTATGAAATAGACCTACGAGATTTAGTATGAAAAATAGAATGGTATGATTTAGGAATAAGTTCAGATTAAAATGAACTATGAATATTCACAATATTGGATAGAATCTATGGAAAGTATAAAATTATTAGAACAATTAATGGAGAAAAATTTATATATGTACCAAAGAACTCAAGATATGTTATATATAGAATATATCATAAATAATATTAAAGAAATATTTAGATTAAAACAACAGATGAATTTCTTAACTACCAATTCTTCTACAACCATACAAAAATGATATATTTAGATTAAAACAACGGATGAATTTCTTAACTACCAATTCTGCTACGACCAAACAAAAATGGTATCAGAGCAATTGAGATGGTAACATTAGTATGTCCGAGCAATTGAGATTGTTGAAGTAAACTCCTGCCTGATTTAATCTTTTTAACCATCCAAGTACACTGTTGTGGTAGTGAAGCTGATGTGATATGATTGTTTTTGATGTAGAAATTCTTAATCCATTTGATCCAAAGATTATCAGCTTTATGAGCTAGATACCAACATTTCTTTTCTATTGCATTGTTTATCCATATTTGTAGTTTATAGTAGTTAGTCCACCTGCCAACTTGGGAAGCCACATATTAATCCATGCTATTATGTCCTTTTTCCTAATAATGTGGGTTTTTGACAAGATTTGTCACGCCACGAGCTACCTAGAGACGCGGACACAGGACTGCAAGTGATTCCAAGCTAACCTTGCTGGCATGATCATGAGCATACCAAAGATATTAAAGTGATGCGGAAGTTAATTCATAATTTAAAATGAAAAGATAGGGAATACCCATATGCTAAAACTAAGATATATGAAAACTGATAAGTTTAATACAAAGAAGTTATTAACTGAATACTAGATGAAAATAGCATCTAAACTAACTAGAAATGCTGGGACATACTCTAACTAAGTCTAGCAAAAACTAAAACTGAAGGAATAAATACTGAAAAGAAACTCATTACTATTGTCCTCGGAGAATGAGGACTCACCACTGAATCTACTGAAATGGAGACCAGAATTCGATCTAAGCTCAATCTGAATGCTGGTAACACGAACGTACATCACGAGAATATGTAGCGTACGTATGTGTTAGTACTTGAAAGGTACATAACATGTAGGATAGAGTAAGGATGAAATAGAACATAACTGAACAAGCACAAAAGCAAGTAAAATGTTTGTAACATAATATACTGAATTCTAAGCTAACTGGAAGCAATGACCAAATTTATAACATGCGGAGACTGAATACAAACTGAACTGTAAATATGGTCAATGCCATACAGTCTGTCTGAACTGTTGGAGCTATTAATTACCAATAATAAAACCACATGAGATAAATGTGGAGTCCAACGTATACGCCCCATCAAGAGGACCCAATATACCCTCCCAGAGGTATAAAGTCATGTTGGCATGATCACTAAAATAATACCCACAGAGGGGACTTACAACCTACTTGACTAGTAGTTATGGGACTATTGTGTACCCTAAATCGTAGTCCAACTCAGTATTATTCTACTCCCAATGAATAAAATCATTAAGATATTATGCTTACATTTATTTAAATATTGCATTGCTCAAAACTTAACCAATAAAATTAGAATGCAACAATTAATCTGATAATGATGCATTAATAATTGAGGCATGTAATTTGAAGTAACTAAAATTTCTAATCTAGCTTGTATAATTCAAGAACTAAAGAAATACATAGCTAGGGTTCTGGAATTCATGCGATAAACTTAATAATAACTTTACAATCTGATTTGGAACATATATTTAACTAATGTGCGATGATCTGCTGTAAAACTAGAAACCTTAAGTTGAATCATGATAAGAGAATCAAGAAATGAATGAAAACTAGGGATCTAATGGGACAAACGAACCCACTAGTGAAATACCACATACCTGGTGATGAAATCTACATAGAAATATTTAGATTTTGGGGCAGGAATTGAGGGAACCTTGCTGCGTTCTTGAACTAGGGTTCTTGACCTTTTTCACCATTCTTGCTTCTAATTTTCGATTTATGATTTTGACTTAGGCATGTTTAAGTTATGTATCTAGGATTAAACGGACTAAAATATGATGATTTAGGATCAAAATGATATATCTTAGGGTTTAAACAATGTGGGAAAGATCAAAAGAACTCTGACTTAAAAGCTATCGGAGTCATTAACGGAGTCGACTGACGGTCCGTACTGGTGGACCGTTGTTGGTGACTGAGAGTTGAAAGCCAGTTGGCGAATCAACAGAGTTGACTGATGGGCTGTGAGTCAATTGACGATCCATACTGGTCGACCATCAACGTGACTGAGAGTTGAATGTTAGTTGTGAATCGACGAAAGCAATTAACGGACCATAAGTCGGCTGACGGTCCATTCTGATCGATCATCATTTGGGACTGAGAATTGGAAGTAAGTTGATTAATCAACAGAGTAGACTGACAGACCATAAGTCGACTGACGGTTTGTACTCGTTGACCGTCGTATGTGACTTGGAACTGTGATTCAGCTAGCCCATCGACGGAGTCGACTGACAGACCATAAATTGACAGACGGTCCGTAGTTGGCTCCATCACTAGAACCTGCAACTTCTGAAAATCTATTTTTTTTCTTTTTTTGGATACTGAGTGTTACATTATGTTCCTCTGGGACCATTTTTCCTCGAATGATGACTAAACTAGCTTAAATAAAGGGAGAGAGCTGCAATCCCTACAACTAAACACTAAAGACTGAGTTTCTGGCTTAATTGAGTTCCAAGAACACACAAATACGCTAAAAAATGCAAGTACATATTGAGGGAAAATGATTCTAAGGATGAAGTCACACATGGATGAATGAAATACTGAATAGGACCTATTACCTCAAGTTGTAGTGGAATCGGAAGGAAAGAGGTGAAGATACTTGGCTTTCATGGCTTCTTCTACTTCCCAAGTAGCTCCCTCTATGGACTTACTCCTCCACGAAACCTTGATTGAAGAGCCTTCTTTTTTCTTAACCTTCTAACCTAACGTTCCAAAATCTCAACTGGTACATGTCCATAATAAAGACTATCTTTCAACGCCACAGTCTCTAATGGCACTATAGAGGCTGGACCACCCAAACACTTCTTCAAAAGCGAGGTGTGGAAGATTGGATGCACTGCTGCTAGTTCTGCTGGAAACTCTAACTCATATGCCACCATTCCAACCTTTTTCAAGATCTTGTAAGGGAATAAATGCCTAAGACTGAGCTTCCCTTTCTTGCCAAATCTCATCACCTCCTTCATAGGTTACACTTTCTGGAAATACAATCATCAACTTGGAACTCTAGTTCCCTTCTCCTTACATCTGCATAAGATTACTGACGACTCTGGGCTATGTTAAGTCTATCTCTAATAAGTTGCACTTTCTCCATAGCATGAAGGACTTAATATGGCTCTATCAAAGCTGCTTCACCTACTTCAAACCAACCAACAGGAATTCTACATCTACGCCCATCTAGTGCCTCATACGGGGCCATCTGAATGCTAAATGGTAGCTATTGTTGTAGGGGAACTCAATAAGAGGAAGGTGATCATCCCAAATGCCCTTTGAAATCGATCACACAAGCTCTCTACATATCCTCTAGGGTCTAAATGGTACGCTTTGTCTGTCCATCCTTTTACAGATGAAATGCTTTGCTAAGGTTAACTTGAGTACCAAGACCCTTCTGAAATGCTTTCCAGAAATGAGAGGTGAATTGAGGACCTCTATCTGAGATGATAGACAAAGGAACCCCACGCAACCTCAGAATTTTATTAATGTAAAGCTTTACATAATCCTTTACCGAATTGTAGTCTTTACCATTAACTATCACCCAAACAGAGTCATGATGTCTGCGAGTACGAGGTAACCCGGTATTGAAATCCATATTGATAACTTCCCACTTCCAAGTAGGAATGTCAATCTCTTGAGTCATACCCCCTGGTTTCTGATGTTCTACCTTGACTTGATGGCAATAGGGGCACTTACTTACAAAATCTGCTATATCTCTTTTCGTGCCATTCCACTTGTAGACTTCCCACAGATCGCAAGACATCTTTGCGCCACCTGGATGAATAAAATATTTGGAGTTATGGGCTTCTGCAAGAATATGTTGTCTCAACTCGCCTACATCAGGAACACACAATCTAGCCTGGTGGCAAAGTACACCATCTCCTCTTTGGGAGAAAACCTCCACTCTCTGATTATGGACTGCACCCTAAAGTTCAAGCAAGATTGAATCACTGTCTTGCTTTTCCTTAACCTCCACTACCAGGGAAGATTCTACCCTATGTTGAACTATTACACCACTCTCTGATATGCTCATAAGGCGAACTCCCAAGAGAGCAAGCCTTTGAACATTCTTTACTAGCTCATTTATTTCTTCCTCAACACGAGATACACTACCCATAGATAATCTGCTAAGAGCATCTGCTACTATATTTGCCTTACAAGAATGTTAATGCACACTCATATCATAATCCTTAAGGAACTCAAGCCATCTCCTCTGACGAAGATTCAACTCTTTCTGGGTATACACATACTGAAGGCTCTTATGACCAGTAAACACATTTACATGAACACCATACAAGTAGTGTCTTCATATCTTAAGTGTAAACACAACTTCTGCAAGCTCAAGGTCATGGGTTGGATAGTTCTTCTCACGAACCTTAAGTTGTCTAGAGGCATAAGCTATAGCCTTATCTCGTTGCATCAACACACAACCTAGGCCAACTCTGGATGCATCACAATAGATCACATAACCATCTGAACCCTATGGTAGAGTCAAGCAAGGAAGTGTAGTCAATCAAGTTTCCAATTCTGTGAAACTTTTCTCACAATCATCTGACCATGGAAACTTGACCATATTCTGAGTTAACCTAGTCAATGGTTTGGCTATGGATGAGAATACTTCCATGAACCTTCGGTAATAACTCGCTAGACCTAAGAAACTTCTGATATATGTAGCAGAGGTAGGTCTGGGCCATTATTTCATTGCTTCTATCTTCTGTGAATCCACTTTGATACCTTCTCTAGATACAATGTGACCAAGGAAAGCAATGGATTGCAACCAGAACTCATATTCGCTAAACCTAGTGAATAACTGGAGATCTTTGAGAGTGCGTAGAACAATTCTCAAATGACTCACATGTTCTTCCTCATTCCTAGAGTAAATGAGGATATCATTAATAAAGACGATAACAAACATGTCCAAGTACTGCTTGAACACTCTAACATCAAATCCATGAAAGCTGCAAGAGCATTGGTTAGTCCAAACAACATAACTATAAATTCATAATGACCATAACGAGTTCTCAAGGTTGTTTTCGGAATGTCACTATATTTGACTCTAAGATGATGATAGCCCGATTTGAGGTCTATCTTTGAGAAGTGTCTAGCACCCTAATGTTGGTCAAACAAGTCATAAATCCTTGGGATGGGATACTTATTCTTGCTTGTGACCTTATTCAAGTGTCTATAGTCAATGCACATTCTGAGAGAACCATCTTTCTTCCTTATGAACAATATTGGTGCACCCCATGGTGAAATACTAGGTCTAATGAAGCCCTTATCAAGAAGGTAGTTCAAATGTTCTTTCAATTCCTTAAGCTCTGCTGGAGCCATTCTGTAAGAAGGAATAGAAATAGGCCGGGTGTACAGAAAGAGATCATTTCACAAGTCGATTTCCATTTCAGGAGGGACTCGGGGATGATCTTTTGGAAACACTTATGGAAACTCACAGACTAGTGGAATTGACTCAAGAGTTGGGGTTTCGGAGTTGGAATCTTTAACCTGAACTAATGATGGAGATAACCCTTAGAAATCACCTTTGGCCTTAAGGTAAGATATGAATCGACCCATAGGCACCAAGATACTACCCTTGCACTCTAAGATTTGTTCATTTGGAAACTAAAAACAAAAAAATCCTAGTTCTACAATCGACTGAGGCATAATAGGAATGTAACAAATCCATGAATAGAATTCCATTAAAGTCTACCATTTCTAACTCTACAAGATCTGCTGAGGTGACTTTCTGAGGGACTGTGACAGGGAAATTTCTATATACTCGTCTAGCTATAATTGGGTCACTGATTGGAGTAGAGACTGATAAAGGTTCTGAAAGAGTTTCTAGACTGACACAGAATTGGAGTACCACGTAAAGAGTTACAAAGGAAAGAGTAATCCCTAGATCTAACAATGTATAAACATCAAGGTCAAAAACTCGTAATGTACCAATGAATACATTTGGAGAATCTTCCTGATCCTTGCGAGCGTGAAGAACATCCAACTTGTTCTAGCGTTGACCGCCACCTGTACAAGATGAGTTACCCTGTTGAGTGGGGCTACTTGCTGGTGCTGCTGAAGTTGTAGACTGAGCTCTACCACTACCACCTGCTCGACCCTATCTAGAAGGACAATACCTCAACCTGTGACCTGACTGACCGCACCCAAAACATCCTTCCTTTCCTGCGAGGGACTCGCCTGGATGGTTCTTACAACACTTAGGGCAAGTGGGGTAAGTCTTGGTGCCTGAAAGACTTCCCTGAGACTTAGAGCCTAGTGATCTAACCTTCTGCTCATACATTTTCTTGGAGGATGGAACACTAGTTGATGAAGGGGCTAGGTTTGAAAACTTTTGCTCACTTTGCGGACGATTTCTACCACCCGATTTCTACTAAGAATAGTCATATTTCCCAGTCATAGCCTTATTATTCTTCTTGGCATGTTCCTTAAGCTTGTCACCCTCAACCTGCTGAGCATGAGTCATATGCCTAGAGATATTCATGTTTCCCAGTAACATAACATTTAAATACTCAGTTTTCACCAAATCTTGTACTCCATAGAGGAACTTATTTATTTGAGCCCTGGAGTCAGCAACCATGTGAGGAGCATACCTAGAGAGTTGGTTAAACTTGAGTCCATATTCTTGGACAATCATGTTACCTTGCCGTAGCATCATGAATTCCTGAGAATTTGGTTCTCTCAACTCTATTGGGAAAAAACTGTCTACAAAGGTCTCACTAAAGCACCCCCAAATAATAGGAGCTGCATCTGTACCCCTATATTCTTCCACTGAGTGTACTATATATGAGCCACATCTTTCAACTTAAATGATGCCAACTCAACTCGATCATTCCCAGTGGCCTGCATCACCTCAAAGATCTTCGTGATATCATCTAAGAAATTCTGGGGATCCTCTCTAGTCTATTATCCTAAGAACCCAGGCGGATTTATCCTAAAAAAGTCACGAACCCTGGCTGCTGCTAATTTCCCATTTATATTCATAGGAGCTTGAACCCGCGGATTTTTCTGGTTGGCAACACTCTTAGCCAGCATCTAAATTGCATTGCTGAATTGAACATTAGAGCCTTCCTGATCTGGGACTACAAAAGTTATGTTTGCATTCCTAGCGTTAGCTCTACAATCGGCATGATCGAAAATGTAGAATGTCGAGTTAGAATGGAATTAGATCATACCTTATTCACGATAAGAGTAACAAGAAGGTGAATTTTTTTCTAAACACTTCATAGCTTCACTCTCATTAGATGTGGTGCACTTCACACCCATGAAAAGAACTCTACTTAATGTGGCTTTTCAGACATCCTAGGACACTTAAACCTACAAAGTTTGTCATGCTCTTAGCTAACCGCGAGACACGGATACGGGACCTAGGACCACAAGTGTTCCCAAGCTAACCTTGCTGGCATGATCATGAGCATACTAAAGATAATAAATGAAAAGATGGGGAATACCCATATGCTAAAACTAAGATATATTAAAACTAATGAGTTTAGTACAATAAAGTTATTAACTCAATACTAAGCTGAAACTATGTCTGAAAATAGCTTCTAAACTTACTAGAAATGCTATGATAGGGCCCAACTAAGTCTAGAAAAATCTAAAACTGAAGGACTAAATATATATACAAGAAATTGATGACTAATGACCTCGGAGAATAAGGACTCACCACTGAATCTGCTGAACTAGAGATCGAAAATTGATCTAAGCGTGATCTGAATGCTGGTAACCTGAACCTACATCACGAGAAGATATAGAGCACGTATGCATAAGTACTTGAAAGGTACTGAGCATGTATGCTATAGCAAAGATGAAATAAAACATAAGTGAACAAGCACAAAAGAAAGTACAATGTTTTGAACATGATATACTAAATTTTGAGCTAACTGGATGCAACAACCAAATTTGTAACATGCCGAGACTGAATACTAACTAAACAGTAAATATGGTAAATGCAATAGAGTCTGTTTGAACTGTGGAAGCTACTAATAGCTTATAATAAAACCACATGAGGTAAATGTGGAGTCCGATGTATACACCCCATCAAGAGGACCCAATATAACCTGCCAGAGGTATACACCATGCTGGCTGATAAATAAACTGATGCCCACAAAGGGTACTTACAACCTACTTGGCTAGTAGTTCTCGGACTATTGGCTACGCTAAACCCCAGTCCAACTCAGTATTATGCTATTCCTAATGAATAAAGTGATTACGACATTATGACTGAATTTCTATAAATATTGAATAGCTATAACTAAACATGCAAATTGAGAATTCAACAATTAATTTGATAATGATGCATTAATAACTGAGGCATGTATATCTAAAGTGACTAAAATATCGGACCTAACATGTGTAATTCAAGAACTAAAGAAATACATAGCTAGGGTTATGGAAATCATGCGATAAATTGAACAATAACTTTACAATCTGGTTTGGAACATATATTTAACTAATTTGTGATGATATATTATAAATTTAGAAACCCTAAGTTGTATAATAATAAGAGAATCAAGAACTAATTGAAAACTAGGTATCTAATGGGTGAAAGCAACCCACTAGTGAAATCCTAGATACCTAGTGATGGAATCCACGTAGAAAGATTTAGATTTTGGGGGTGGAACTGTGGGAACCTTATTACATTTTTGAACCAAGGTTCTTGACCTTTTTCTCCTTTCTTGCTTCTAATTTTCTAAGATCTGATTTATGATTTTGACTTAACTAAGTTTTACTTTTGTTTCTAGGCTTAAAGTGACAAAAATATAATGATTTAGGGTCCAAATAACGTATTATAGGGCTTAAACAAAGTGGAAAAGACTAGATAACCTCTAACTTAAAAGTTGTCGGAGTTACTCACGGAGTCGACTGACGGACCGTAAGTCGACTGGCGATCTGTACTGGTCGACCGTCGTTTGTTATTGAGAGTTCAAAGTTAGCTGGCGAATCGACGGAGTTGACTGACGGGCTATGAATCGAGTGACGATCCATACTCGTCGATCGTCATTTGTGACTGAGAGTTGAATGTCAAATGGCCAATTGACGAGTCTACTGACGGTCCGTAGTGGTCGACCGTTGTTTGCGACTGAGAATTGGAAGTAAGGTGATCAATTGAAGAAGTTGAATGACGTACCGTTAGTTGACTGACAGTCCATACTAGTCAACCGTCATTTGTGACTTGGAACTGAGAGTCAGCAGGCCTATCGACGGAGTTGACTGACGGACCATAAGTCGACTGACGATCCATAGTTTGCTCCGCCATTTGCACGTGAAACTTCTGAAAATCTACATTTTTTGTATCTTTTTTGGTTACGGGGTGTTACAAGATTATTCTATAATAGGCTTCAATAGAGTTATGATCTTAGAGGTAATTAAAAACAATTGAGTCAATAAGCCTTGATTCAAAACATGAATAATTGAACTACTTGTGTTCTACCTGCATAAGAAAGCTCTTTGGTAGTCCAAGAAGACTTTCTTGCTACAACTATATCAAAAAAAGGAGGACATTGGGATAGAGACATCTTCTTGGTGGATAGTGGAATACCTAGATATTTAAATTGTAATTCCATAAGGGTAAAACAAAACTGCAGTAATAAGCTCTTTTGTATTTGTACATTGATATCATAAAAGTTTTAGCATGATGGAAATCTAAATAATTGTATATATTAATGTAACTAGATAGTGATATAAATTAGCATGATATATATAGATTTGTCGTAGAATCAAAGGAACAAATATTGTGACAGAATACCGGATTTGGAGGGATTAAATAACAAATCTGTAGAGATAGAATAACTGATCTTTAGGGATAGAAATCATATTTGTAGAGATAGAATAGTTGATCTTTAGGGATAGAAATGACAGATCTTTAGAGATGTGTAATCTTTATTCTCTCTATATAATTGAAAGACTGCCACTTTGAGAGACATTTAGAAGAAAATTGACATGGTATCAGAGCCTTCTCTTGTTGTCATGTTTCATAGAGTCTCTGTGGTTCGTTCCATTTTTTCTAACATCTTGGTTTTTTGTTGACCGTTTGTCAACAATCAGTCCTACCACCTAGGACTTTTGGTCTTGGTCATTCTAGTTGCTTTAATGAGTCTTTGTAGTTCTCATAACTACTTAGATGCATGAATTCACGTCACTTCGAATCCTTCAATGTTCATTTTACTGGAAAAAATTATTCTTCTTGGGAGTTTTAGTTTCAGTTATGTCACAAGCAAAGAACTGTGGGCCCTATAGATGGAAGCAATCCTGCTCCTACTGATACAAAAAAACAACATGAATGAAAGCAACCCTCTTATTGTTCTTAATCTCAGGCCGTATACGACAGCTAAAGCCATGTGGGATTACTTGCATAAGGTTTACAACCAATATAATAGCGCAAGACGATTACAGTTAGAGTATGAAATTGTTAATTACTCTCAGGAAGGTCTTTCTGCACAAAATTATTTTTCTGGATTTTAGAACTTATGGTCAGAATTTATGGATATTGTCTTTGCCAAAATACCTACTGAATCTCTATCAGTGATTCAGGGAGTTCATGAGCAAAGCAAGTGAGACAAATTTTTGATGAAATTACGCTCTGAATTTGAGAGTGTTCACTCTAACTTGATGAATCGTGACCTGTCTCCCTCTTTGGATGTTTGCTTTAGGGAATTACTTCGTGAAGAGCAACGTCTTGTCACACAAAATGCTTTGAAGAACGACAATGATGTCACTGTTGCATTTACTGCTCAAGGTAAAGGAAACGACATGGATATGAGTTAAACTCAATGCTACCGTTGTAAGGAATATGGGCATATTGCTAGCAATTGTAGCAAGAATTTCTGTAATTATTGTAAGCAATAAGGACACATTATGAAAGAGTTTCCCACGTGCCCTCAAAATCATATGGTCAACTCTTTTCAAGATGGGATAAATGGTTCCACTAGTGATAACTCATCTTCAAGACATTCTTACTCCTGATATGGTTCAAGAAATGATCGTGTCAGCCTTTTCAGCATTAGGATATCAAGGTAATGATGTTACATCTAAGTTTTGGATTGTTGATTCAGGTGCTTCCAATCATATGACCAACTCAACGAGCATCCTAAAGTAAGTATTAAGGTCCATCACAAATACAAATTGCTAATGGTAGTAATTTACCCATTACTAAGGTTGGGGATATTACTCAAACTTTCAAGAATGTTTTTGTTTTACCAAAGCTCTCAACTAGTCTTATTTCAGTTGGACAATTGGTTGATAACAATTTTGATGTCAATTTTTCTCGTAATGGTTATCTTGTGCAGGATCAGGTTTCGTGGACGATAATCGCAAAGGGGCCTAAAGTTGAACGATTATTTCGTATACACTTTTCTATTCCTCCTATTCTATGTTTTGTTTGTACTTCTACAGCTAGTAACACTGAGATTCGCCATAAGCGTCTAAAACATCCAAATTCTGCTGTGTTTTCTAATTTATCAAATTCTGGTTTATTGGGAAATAAAAATCATTTTTCAGTTGCTTCCATTGATTGTTCTACTTGTAAGGCAAAAGTAAAACTCCTCATTTTCCTAATTTTGGTAGTCGTGCTACAAAGTGTTTTGATGTTATTCATAGTGATATTTGGGGCATCTCACCAATTATTTCTCATGCTCATTTCAAATACTTTGTGACATTCATAGATGATTATAGTCAGTTTACGTGGGCGTATTTTCTTCGATCCAAATCTGAGGTATTTTTCATGTTCAAGAAATTTTTGGCTTACATTGGTCCTCTTGAGCCTACACGGCGCTCAACCAGAGTATCGCGTACTCCCAATTTGCATGGATTTTCCTCCACTTTATCTAACATTTCTATTCCAACTTGTTACTCACAAGATTCCAAGCATGACTATTGGCAGAAAGCAATGGAGGAAGAACTTTTGTCTCTTAAAGAAAATGACACATGGGACACTGTTTCATATCCTTCAAATGTCCGCCCTATTGGATGTAAATGGGTTAATTCAATCAAACTCCGGAACTCTTGATCACTCCAAAGCTCGATTGGTTGTTCATGGTAACAAACAAGAGTATGGCATGGACTATGAGGAGACTTTTGCACCCGTAGCAAAAATGACTACGGTGCGAACTATTATTGCCATTGCTGCTTCACAAAACTAGTCTCTTTATCAAATGTATATCAAAATGCTTTTCTCTATGGTGATCGCAAAGAAGATATTTATATGAAACCTCCACCCATTTTTTTCTTATAGCCTACATCAGATGTATGCAAGTTGAAGCGGTCTTTGTATGGATTAAAATAAATTCCAAGAGGTTGCTTTGATAAATTCCGATCTACTTTGCTACAGTTTTCTTTTAAGCAGAGCAAATATGACTCACCTTTGTTTCTTAGAAAAACATCTGTAGGTTGTGTTCTTCTTTTGGTGTACGTAGATGACATTATTATCATAGGAACTGATTCTTCACTAATCACTAGCCTCTAACAACATCTTAAAGATTCTTTTCATATAAAAGATCTAGGTACTCTTACATATTTTTTGGGTTTGGAAGTTCATAATGTTGCTTCAGGTGTGTTTCTAAATAAACACATATATGCTCAGGATCTGATTTCTTTGGCTGGTCTTCAAGATTCCTCCTCCATAGATACGCCATTGGAATTAATGTGAAGTATTATCGTGAGGAAGGCAATATTCTTCCTGATCCTACTAAGTTTATACAATTAGTTTTGAGTCTAAATTACCTTACTATTACTCGTCCTGATATCTCTTTTGCAGTTCAACAAGTTAGTTAGTTTATGCAAGCTCCCCGTCATCTCCACTTGGTGGCTGTTCGTCGCATCATTCAATATCTTCTAGGAACATCTACTCGTGGTTTATTCTTTCCAAGTCGTTCTCCTATTCGTCTTAATGGTTTTATTGATTCTGACTGGGCGGGATGCTCTGATACTCATCGTTCAGTCACTGGTTTGTGCATGTTTCTTGGAGAGTCACTGATATCTTGGAAGAGTAAAAGCAAGATCGTGTGTCAAAATCTTCAACAGAGGTTGAATATCATTCCGTCTCTACTGCTTGCTCTGAGGTTGCATGGCTTCGTGGATTACTTGCTGAGATTGGACTTCCTCAATCTCATCCTACTACTCTCCATGATGATAATACAAGTGCTATTCAGATTGCTACTAATCCAGTTTTTCATGAGAGGACCAAACACATCGAAGTAGATTGTCATTATATACGAGAAGCTATATATAAAGGAGTCATTACTCTTCCACATGTATCCAGTGATTTTCAAATAGCTAATGCGTTTACAAAATCTATGGCACGACAACGCCATCAACTTCTAGTAGGCAAATTGATGCATCTTCATCCACCGACATCAATTTGAGGGGGGATGTTAGCATGATGTAAATCTAAATAATTGTATATATTAATTTAATTATATAGTGATATAAATTAGCATGATCATATTGATTTATTGTAAAATCAAAGGAATAAATATTTTGATGGAATAGTGGATTTGGAGCGATTGAATGGTAGATTTGTAGAGATAGAATATCAGATCTTTAGGATCGAAGTAAGATTTGTAGAGATAGAATAACTTACTTTTGGGATAGAATCTTTAGGGATGTGTAATCTTTATTCTCTCTATATAATTGAAAGACTCTCAGTTTGAGAGAAATTCAGTAGAAAATTGACAAAAAGTAGATCTTTCCAATATTTGCTTGCAGACCAGCGGCTTGAGAAAATTGGAAGCATTTGTATAGGACAACAATAGACGTGTGATCACCTCTGAAAGACAACAAAAGATCACATGCATAGCATAGGTGAATAATACAAAGTTTGGAGCACTTAGGATGATAGCAGTAACAAGAAAACATCGAGATATTGGATCTCCTTGTCTAAGTATCTTAGTTTCATAAAAAGGTTAATTGGGCTAACCATTTACTATGATTTAATAATGAAAAATTTGCACACACTCTAAAATCCACACAATGAATATAGTAGGAAAGCAAAGTTAATCAAAAATCACAAATGTCTTCTATAATAGTTCCACATAATCTTTTAAAGAAATATATGTCGTATCATTCTACTCAAGGAGATTTACAATTTCCTATAGCTTTCAACGCTTTATATTAAGTTACATTTTTTGATAACTTCACTCCATGAGAATGAGAAATAGTTGGACCCTTTTGCATTACCGGTATGTTGATACCATGAAGAATTTGTTTGGTTGTTCCCATAATTCATTTGTAGGAGTGCATACCATATTTTTTATGTTGTCCGGATTAGTCATTTTAACCTTTGTGATAGATAAGCTCATACATACGTCTTCCTGGTATTCATCTCCTTCATCGTTAAAGAAAAGTATTTATTGTTGATATCTGCTTTCTTTATCCATTGAACTCTTCATTTCTTTCTCCGAAAACATTCTTCAATAGTACTCCAACTTTCAATATCCTGCAGAGATTGTTTTAATTTAAGGAGTTGATCTGCTGCGCATTGTAAGACTATCTGGCAATATCCATTCCAGTGTGGGTGATCTTTTAAGTAGTATTCTAGAACTGTTCATTATTTAGTCCCTTAAACACAGGGTTGAGAGGTTTGAGTTTCGCCGACACTTTAACTATCCTCTCTTTTGGACAGTGTTGATTCTTGATAGTGTTATAATATAATTGAATGATCATCTCAAATATTAAAGAATTTAAAGGAATGTTTGGCCCTCCATATAACCCTTTATGTTTGGCCCTCCATATAACCCTTTCCACTTTCAGTAGCATTCAAAATATCCGTGGTTTTAGGAAGATCATACATAGTAACTACATGTTCCCATTGCATCATCATTCTGAGTTCCCAAATATTCTTTGGATTTCGCTATGGTTTCTGTTTTTTCCCAGTTGTTTATTGCTTCATGTATAATAGTATCCCTTCCATAGTTGTTCATGAATAAATATATCTTGTATGCAATTAGTGAAGTAGCTGTTATATCTATAGTTGTGACATGAGCCCCATATATTCTATCACTCTGGAGGACAACATTAGAATGATTAGCTATTATCTCTTGCTCCGAGACACCTTTGTTAATCTGTATTTAACTTATCCCGAAGGTATTTTTTTGCTCTACCTAGTTGAGTCCATATACTAAAGTAAGGAGACACTTAAGATTACTAATGGTTGTAGTAATGCGACAGTGAATAACTTTTGAAGTAGAATATATTTGAGAATCATGTATTAATTTGAATCCTAGCCTATCAATCCACTAAATCGTGATAGTTATGTAGGGTGTTCTTGTTAAGAATCATATGATTAGCCACTTTGATTGAGTTTTGTTCGTCAACTCTCGTTTCAACCAATCGTCCAAGCTTATTATGATTATTCTTTTGATACTGATTGAGCTACATTTTCTTGAGCCGTTTATTAATACCTCGCACATTCTAGATAATCCATGCATTGAGGTAATTAAGAAAGGTCTTCTTTATAAGGAGGGTGTTTGTTGTTGCAAAATGTATCTCTCTTATCAAATCATACAGCAGACATGTTTTTAGAGTTTCCTAAGTTTGCTTTTGGGAGGTATGTTAGTACCAGTCTGAGTTAAAGTTCCTTAAGGGTCATGAAAGGTAGAACCTGCAATTTCTATGCTTCCACATGATCTTTGAGGGTATTGAGCATATATTCTGGTAACCTAATTTTGACCTTTTGTGATGATCTTAGAGGGAACAACGTCTTTATCAATCCATATTTGTTAAATCTTCCTTAACTCAGGTCTCTTCCATTGTTTTGTTACTGGATCTTTTATATCATGGGGATGGAAGGAGAGTCAAAATACCGAACATACAGTACAGAAGTTAGGGCGAAAGTCATACACTAATTTATTCTAATACAAATTATCATCGGAATCCAAAACAATTATCCCATAGATCAAGGTTTTATAGATATTCACTTCTATCAACATCCCTCTGAATGTGATTCTAGTTTTTTTTTATGTGCACTCATTACCATAAATAGGAATTTCCAACACATTTGCTATTCTAAAAATAATTCTATCCCATCACACAACATTGGAAAATTTGGAATTTTAATACAGAAGTGAATCAATGTAGGAATAACTGAAATCAAAATGCCGAGTCCGAGGTTTTTGAATAACGTGCTTATAGTTCATTGTGTATTGACTAGAAAAGAGTAGATCTTTCAAATCTATAGTGAAATAGAATCTTACGTAGTCTCCTTCTTCATTGTAGAAAAGTTTTGGTTCCGCATCACATGCCCAGAATTGCCCAATGTATCTATTAATAGCATGATATCCTAGTGTTATACGCAAGTAAAAATGAGTTCCACTTGGTTACTTCTCCATAAATTGCCTCTTGTATTAGTTGTACCAGTTGTTTCCCACTCATAGTTTCTTAAGGGATATATTTGATAGCCAAACCATTTTTTGATGCCCCATTATTAGTGAATAATGAGGTCCACATAGAATCTTATTGTGTGTGGTACCATTAAACCCAACAACTACAATGTTGTGAGCAAGTGGAGATTGAGATCCTCTTGTTGCAGATCTGGGAACTGTTGTTTCATTTATTCCTCGGGTATTCAAACCTAGAAGTCAATCACTATGCTTCAATTCATCTAGCGTGATGAATATTAGTTGTACCCCCCTCAACAATTTATCGGCCTAGAGGAGGGTGCTAGACTCATGGGTGGTTTTAAACCTAGTGTATAGTGTTGTGCTGACTCTTTTCCCTTGGTCGCCATGGTTCGTTAGTGGTATAGAATTTTGTATCATAGGATTAAGATTTTGTTGATTTCTTCCTCTACATCTTTCACGAACTCTAGCCATGGCAGCCACTAGCAGTGAACGTTCAACTAACGTGAGCTACCTTAAGAATTATTCTATTGCTTCTCTTCATTTCTGAATAATGCTAATTCAACATAACATTGTAATTCGCATTAGATATTAAAATTTTTAAGTATTGACTAAATTAAATTTAGTTAATTTTGCAAAGGAATAATTTTATATTGTGTGATTGGATCTTGTCTATCTGGTATAACCGCTTCAGCTTGTTTGAACAAATTGGGCATAAAAATGTTGTGTTAGAAAAATAATATTTTTGTGGTTGTTTGTGGAAATAAAGACCATGATAGACATCATTTGCATTTATCTGTGGATATTTGTTCATTAACTTTCATGACACATGCAACTTAATCACCAAACATTTGCCACAACAATGAATTGTGTCGATACTTTGATGGGTAATTCATTTTTATGGAAAAAACTTTTGTGATTAATTTCCATGTGGTATAAATGGAATTGATCAATAGTTGTTAGATAAATGAAAGTGAAGTCTATCGTAACTCATTATTTCAAAAAATAGCCACAAAAGTCATAATTTTTAAAATGACATTCTTATGCCCAAGGCATTCAAACAAGCTGAAGCATGTGTAAGTGCTAGACCACCTCTTACGACAACCACTTCTACTTATTTGTTTGCAAAATTAACCATTGAAATATAAAGATCCAACAACCAATGCATTCTAAAAGTTACCTGAATTGTTAGAGTGGTTTCATCGGAAGCCTTGAATGGATTACGATCTAATGGCAGAATGATGGATCAAAATTATTAATCTTGAACCCTAAAAAAATCATTGCTAGTGTGTTTCCCTTGAGATTTGTATTCATTGGAGAATTCGATTCCATTTATGTTAAATAAAATCTTAACACTCTTAGAGGACTTATGCTTTCAATGTTCTATTGAGGTGATGTATAGATATATGTTATGAAATTATTTTCTATATGTCCTTTTATTTGAGTAATAGGTAAAAATACAATACCTTAATGATCACTTTATAAGATTTTGTTCTTTAAATTCACAAAAAATGAGCACTTTAAAAGACATCCTAGTAATGTGAATTAAAGATGTTGCATAAATTTAACGCTCAAAAGAGTCATGATTTTCACCTTCCAAAATATCAGTCAAAGAAATCTAGTTTTGGATTAGAAGGTAATTAGTCAAATGTGGTCAAAATTTTCTTAAATTTCACCTCCTCAGATCTTTCCTTTTCTTTAACACAGACCAGAACTATAACATCCCAAAAAAAATAACAATCAAGACTCGAACCATTCTTTATTTTTCAATACGATTGTAGGGAGTGATTCGAATTTTTTATGGTGTTATGGTCAGTAGACGTAACACCTAGAATTGAAAAAATATATAAAGAAAAATTCATTCAAGTCACCCATCTGCCTTATATTTTGTGTAAACTTAAATAGACCATATCTTTTAGCACATAAAGATTTAAGTGACCCATGACTTATAAAATTGAAGATCCTTGAGTCTTCTTTCCAATGCGTCCAAGTTTGCTAAATTTCAAGATTTAAGTAAGAACTTATGACTATTTCAATGAACCTTTTGCATTTAAGGCATTCCATTCATTCTAGGTGAAATATTGTTTTACCTTTCCTTTTTCTGACTAGGCTTAGAAAGTTCTTCCTTACTCAATTAAGGGTGTACTCAAATTCTAAATCCCCTACTCACATTATTATGTTTTCATGCCCAAGGGTACCCCCTAGATGAAACAGGGCGTATGGAACCCTGAAAAACTACACGCAGACCACTTAGTTGTCATAACATAAGAAATAGAACAATAAGACTAAAATAATAGTTCATGTCACATATGGGGAGCACCCCCTAGAGGTACATGGTGTACTTTACCTCTAGGAGGTCTTATACAAGCCCATATTTATTATTCATCGCATTGACATAGTAAATTTACTAGAAAATTTAGAACTTTTCATAGCACTTCAGATGCTAGAAACAAAACTTCATATAAATATAAAATATAAGTCATCATACATATTTAGACAATTTTTGGGTTGAGACCTGCCCAAGATAAGTGTCCGTCGACGAGATTTCACCAACGGGCCGTTAGTTGACCAACTGGCCGTCATTTGGTCTGTCGATTCACACCGCCAAGGCAGTGTCTCGACTAGCCTTGGGTCCTTCTGCAGGGTGCTTTATAAGTCACACCCGGACGTTTCAAACGTAAATACAACCCTTAAAAAGTTTAAGACCTCCCATATAAATTTCAACCAAAACAAATACTCTCAACTCATCCAAACAGGCTAGGCCCCATCAAAACACACTTGAGCGTCTTAAGGTCCATCTTTCGAATGCCTTTGACGTTCTTGGTTGTTTGACCTCCAAAATTTTCTAAACTCCATATTCCATCTTTACACATAATTATAACTCATTTAAGACTTCGTAAGCTCATTAAATACAATATATAAACACGTACAGACACAATGAAGTACATAGGTGACTAGTCGTCGAACGTTTTGGTCGTCCCTTGAAGTTCAACTTCCAAATACACTCAAACTTTACACAGTACCTCAACCATATTATATGTTATTTTATGACCTTATAAACTTTATACAAACATGTTAGGCTCTAGAAACCCTAGCTCATTTTGGGGTCTTAAATTATCCCCCACATAGGAACATTCGTCCTAGAGTGACACTTAGAATACTTTAATCACCACAAGGACTTCAATGCATCATAGAGCAGTTCATAACATTCATAACATCATCAGATCATTTTAGCACTCAATGCACATAAGCAAGCAAAACTATTACTCACTTACTCTTTAATGCATCAAACATAAAGGCTCTTATCATGTTCATAGGAGGAACATCCTTCTTCTAATCATAACATGGTCATTACACTTCAATTTATTTATAACTCATCTTGCAACAATTCTTTAAGTCACACTTAGGAAGATTTCAACAACACTCAAGAAGCAATTAGGCACTCATACTTCAATGCACATATACTTGAGTTAATTGAATCAACAAAGATTTTTATTAGACCTAGTGCTATGAAGGTCATACTCAACTATACCATGCTTAGTGGTGTCTATGGAAGAATGTCCTTCTCTTCAACACACTTAAATGTATTATGAGTTCACACCTAAGCAAAGTACATGGTCAATTTCCTCTAAAAATGAGAAATTCTCAACTTTTAAACAAGGCATGCTCATGTTTCCTTCCTAGTGAAGTCTAAATGGTAAGTCACACCAAGTACATCAAAACAAATAGGAAGTCATTTCACAAAATTTCAATTTCTAACATAGTACTCACCTTCGCAGTAAGCATCATTTGGGAAGAATCACACAAATCATAGGCACACACATGAGCACTTAGATAAACATGCTTTCATTTTTCAAGAGTGAGACTACAATTAAGCATTCCAAATCATAAAAGCCACATAGTTTTCAAGAGACTCAACATATTTAATTTTAAAGACTCAACTTTTCATTATAAGGCCAAAGATTTCACCTCCCAAGTGACTATTACCATGTTTCTTATCTTATCAAATGAAGTCAAATGCACAATGTAACAACCCTAAAAATGAATACGCTAAATAATGTTTAATATGTCTGGAATGCCTACGATTAGACCGGGTTCACACGGATTGATGCACGTCGAACCAGACCTCTGAACCCTTACAAAAGTAAATCCAACTAACTTAGGGAGTTAGCTGGGCTAGGAAAGGTTTGGTCCATCCATGTAGGGCTTCGGAATGTGAAAATTTATCTGGATGAGTCTTTACCGGACTTAAAAAGGGAAAATCTTAAGTTTAGAGGGTTTAGGGGTAAGATGGTCTTTTCTAGGCTAAGTTTAATATCGTAATTACCCTAAATATGTAATTAATTATTCAATTAATTTGGTGGAGGGGCAGTTTGGGTAGAAAGGGCAAAAATTGCCCATTGAGCAAAATCTTGCTCCACCAGGATTCGAACCTAGGTGGGAGCAATGATTTAACTTGATTATTTATATTGGAGAATTAATTTAATTAATTAATATTTAAATGCTGATATAAGAAAAAGTAAAATCAGATTATTATTAATTAATTAATTAATTAATTAATGGGGCGGTTTTGGTCGGGTCGACCCGAAGGGACCCGTTTTCGCGATGGTGATGTCACGGGTTCGATCCTCGACGGAAGCGACGCCCAAGTGAATTAAAATGGTGTCTAAAGTCTGATTTTTTTGTAAGGTCGATAGGTCCTTTCACGTGTGATTTAAATAAATTAGATTTTTGCAATTTAACAAAACCTTATTTTGACTAAGTCTAAAACTACAATCCTAATCCTACGGAATCACTCACTTCTGACGTTTATCTCTCTCTCCTTCACGTCTATATCTATCTCATTTCACACTTTCTTTCTGGCTGCCAAACGTGAGAAAAAAAATCAGAAAACAAAGGTCCTTCACACTTGAAGAACTTGCACGCAAAACACAAATGAGAAAGTAATATGAAAATGTTAAGCAAAACGTAATATGATAGTCTCGTAAGGTGTGTGTTTCAAGATTGGACGTGAATTTGGAGAAGTTTTGGGCTGAAAGTTCAAGTGTGAAAACAACGTTAAAATCAGGTATGGGTTTTCTTACTCTTGGTCTCTTTCCCAAGACACCCTTAAGACTCAGATAATTCTATTCCGAAACAAGGATTGTTCCCCATTACATGTTCCCTGTCACTAGCTCCTATCACTGATCTTAGGTTGGTATGTTTTCTGGTAGATTAGGTATGAAGTGTGATTTTTGTGATAATGTGTTTGGAATCGTATGAACGATGAAGCATGTCTGCCGAAATTTAATGAAAAATGTATGAGTATGTCGTGACATGATTTTCCGTTTTTAAGCCTTAAAAATGATATATTTTTATGGTTGAATTTTATGTGCGAATGTTTGTGTAAATAATGAGGTGTAAAAGTGGGGTAATGTTGCTGGATTTAATGGTAATTCTTGGCTGAATATAATCATAAAATGATTACACTTAAATATGCACTATATGATCCATGAAATGCCTTAAGAATTGACGTATGAATGATGATAAAAAGAAGCTGAAAATAGTGAACAAATTTCCAACATTTGGTAGGTTGGGTTCGGCCAAACAAAGTGGTAAAAGATGCAATGAAAAATGCATGTAAAATAAGTGAGATCACTAAGGATTTAATCCAAGACATCATTACATGAAAGCTACAAAAAAATCAACAAAATATTGATATGAAAATGGATTGGAAGAGATCAAATTTCCAGCTTGCTGTAAATTTGGAGTCTCGGCCAAGGATGAGGAAAATTAGTTATTTTTTAAAGATTTTTTAAATGTGAGGTCACTGGGGATTGAACCCATGACCTCACCAAATGAAAATTACATGAAAATTTAATGAGAAAAACGAAAGGAAAAGTAGATGTGGTGAGTGGGAATTGAACCCATAACCTCTTGAATGGATGAGAGAGTTAGGAGAAAAATAAAGGAGAAAATACAATGTGGAGAGTGGGGATTGAACCCACAACCTCTTGAATGGATGAGAGAGTTAGGAGAAAAATAAAGGAGAAAATAAAATGTGGAGAGTGGGAATGGAACCGACAACCTCTTGAATGCATAAGAGAGTTAGGAGAAAAATAAAGGAGAAAGTAAATGTTGAGAGTGGGGATTGAACCTACAATCTCTTGGATAGGTGAGAGAGTTAAAATATAAATTAAAAGAAAAATAATGAGCTTGTGGGGGATTGAACCCACAACCTCCTTGCCTTAAAACGAAAAAGGAGACGAGAACAAGAAAAAAATATTATGGGGTTGATGGGAAATGAACTAGGGCCTCCCAAATCTGAAAATTGCATATTATCAAGTTTAAAATAAGATTACGTGTTGTTCAAGGGATTCAAAATCGGGTTTCCTTGCCCTATTCCGTATTGACACATAAGTCATACGTAAACAAATATTTAATGAATGCTGCCTCTAAAGATCGAAATCAATATCTTGGCATATCTACAAGATGAACAAGTCTTGTACCACATAATCTTGAATAAACATGAACCACTTAGACAAACTATGAATCAAGCCTCATGGCTTGTATGTGTGGACTCATAAGTCTAGCATACGTTTAAATGTAATCGAGCCTAAGATGTATGTGATAAAATGATGTAACACTAGAAGGGTTAAGTACTAGTGTGAAACACACTAAATGGGCAAGTGCATTGACATATGATGAAATGAACATTCACGTGAAGGGGTGAGTAATGATGAAAAACAAATGTGTTAAAGTTAATTAATGAGGTTACAATATGAAAAGAGGCTAATGTGAAAGATGAGAGAAATCTCAAATGAGCCTAAGTAAATGTTACCAACACGTACTCACCTATGAGAGTGTAAAGTTATTGAAGAGACTAGTCTTTATGAACACTCTAATAAAAGTATTGAAGTTAATGCATACTTTATACTAATGATGAGATGAGAAATCATCTAATGAGCTATGATGTCCTCATGCTAGAAGCCAGCATTTATGATGTATGAGTTGAATGTAATGAAACTTTATACTTAGCACCATAAGGATAGCTATGAGCGGTGATGCCTTCCTTCTGAAAGGGTGGAGGTTCACGTAACTCTCATGAAATGAGATTGTCTGGCATGCCGGGTATGGGTCTCCTTAAATCTCGTAGTCTTTGAACCTATACTGCCAATATAGAAATCTAGCAGGGTTCGACTCCCTATATATGCTAGCATGTTCGGGTCACTTTGGCTGATGATTCCACCTCTTTTTGATGTGGGGCAGACACTGGATTTCATGATTCTCCATGATCTATGTCGGTTAAGGTTAATGTTCCCAAATAAATAATGAGGCGTGGCTCAACAATGCCATAATGAAATGAACGATACCAAAAGTGTTAGGATAGGATGATCAAGAGGTGAGCTAGACTTAAGTAATAACACTAGGTTATTCTTGGTCATTGCACATCGAATCCGAGAGTCTTAAGCTACATCCTAGGTATAACGGGTGGCTGCACTAGTATATGAAAGAATTAAAATGAAGTACGTATGAATGAATTAAGCAGACTCTGTGTTTGTTAAAGAAGAATCCCTAGTTGAGGTCCCATATGTTGAGCCCTCATTTTGGGAAATCCGAGTCCATGATTCCAAGGTCTCATGGAATATGAAAGAATGATATGAACCATGTGATATGATATGTGTAATATGTTATGTGCTGTTTGCAAAATGATGATGTTGCATGTTACTCTCATGCATGACTTTCCAAATATGAAATTGGTAAGTCCACTGACTTGACTTTCCATAATTCATATTGATAGGAAAGAACTCTTCTTAATCATGCATGTCCTTGGTGTGTGTTTGCATATACCCATACTTAATACAAGTTTGTAATAATTCCATACAACTTTACATTTTTATGTGCATGCACAGGTGGACGTTAGAGCTTGCAGGTCGACGCTGAAGCTACCCGGACGTGAGCATTCATCCAGATTTGGTAAGACCTCTTGCTTTCAAGGATACTTGACCATTATATTATAGCTTAGATATAGGTTTGAGTTAGTGGAGTATGTTCCACTAGCGTTTCTTTCTCATCTTATTTCACACACTGTATTGGTGCCATTTAGCAAGTATACACTTAATGAAGTATGGAACTATTTGTTTCATTTGATAATCTTAATATTAGATTGTTGATTGTGAACGTTTATGAATTTAAGTAGAGTGTCTTATATGAATATTAAGTAATAAAAAGTTCAAATTTTCCGCTAAATTAACCTAGATGAAGTAACGATGACGTATGTAGGTTTGTCTGGGACCTCTGAGAGGTCAACGACACCGTTTTTATCTGGGGTGTAGACTCCGGTCGTGACAAAGTTGGTATCATAGCAATAGGTTAAATTTCGAGGATAATAAGTTCACATTAACCACATTTAATAGTTTCTAGGTCATGGTAGTGAAGTGCACAACTATCCTGAATTAGAGACTGCATGATGCGTAGGAAAAATTGCCCTCTTCTGATTTTATCGTTCCTTTTACTAATGTCTGAATTCATGGTTTTATGAGCGTGTCTAACTTAAATCCTTAATGTTTTAAGAAAATGAATACTAGGAGGAACGCTAGCCATAGGAGAGGAGGAGCAGCTACTGGGGGTAACCAAGTTCCACCCCAGGCTTCAGCTGAAGGAGTGGCCATGCCAGTTAACCCAACTGGATTGACTGATGCGGATGTGCGGACCGCTCTGGCTCAGATGGCTCAGGACATCACCATGTAGGCCCAGGATATGACGTCCCAGGCTAATGATAGAATGTTTAGAGGGAGAAATCACCAGTACGTAGCATGTCAAAAAGGCTACAAGATTCCACGAGGATGAATCCTCCTATTTTCACAGGGTCCAAGATTTCAGAGGATCCCTAGGAGTTTGTGGACAAGATGCAAATGATTTTGGTAGGCATTGGGGACACAGATACAGAGAAGGATGAGCTGGCTTCCTATCAGCTCAAGGATGTTGCACAGACTTGGTGCAAGATGTGGTAGGATAGCTAAGCGTTGTGCGGAGTTCCGATCACTTGGGATCTGTTTAAGACAAACTTCGTGGAGAAATTATTCCCCGGGGAGATGAGGGAGGCCAAGGTTGAGGAATTTTATCAACCTTAAGCTGGGATCCATGACAGTCAGAGAGTATTCCCTGAAGTTTGTTAAACTATCAGGGTATGCCACTTCCCTTATGTCTAACAACAGGGATGAGATGAGCAGGTTCCTTAAAGGAATCACCGGAGATCTAGAGAAGGAGTGTCGGGCTGCGATGCTCTACGATAACATGGACCTCTCCAGGCTGATGGTGCATGTGCAGCAAGTAGAGGACTTCCAGATGAAGAGGGGAGTCTGTGATGCTAGGAATACTAAGCCTTTTGATCATACAGGTCCTAGCATTGGTGGCAACAGGAACAACTTGACATCCGTGAGCAGCCCAGATTCAAAAAAGGGCTATCAGAGATCTGGAAAATCTAACTTTCATAGGAGTGGCAGACCCGAGCCCGAGAAGGGAAATAGAGTAGATGTGCAGTATCCCAGAAAGGAGTGTGCCAAGTGTGGTCGTGATCACAGTGGAGAGTGCAAACAGGGCACTAATGCCTGCTTCGGCTGCGGAAAGAACAGGCACATGGTCAAGGAGTGCCCACAGAACAGGGGTCAGGCTTGAGATAATGCTCAGCCTAGGCCTAATCCAGAGGGTGCAGCAGCAGCCGATACTCCTAAGAGGAAAAGGTTCTACGCATTGAAGGGCAGGGAGGAGCAGGAGAAGTCCGATGATGTGGTCACATGTATGTTGCAAGTATTCTCAACTTCTATTTATGTCTTACTTAATCCAGGTTCTTCGCTTTCCTTTGTAACTCCTTTGCTTGCTCTCACTTTTGGAATATTGCTTGAAGTTTTTCATGATCTTATAGTTGTTAGTACACATGCAGGAGAAACTGTAAGAACTGATAGAGTATACAAGGATTGCCCAATATTTGTTTGAGGTTAGACTTCCTACTCTTAAGTCGAAGTTTCCTTATCTCTCCATTCTTTGTTGCTACTACTTGATTGTGCATAGTGGTTATGTTATGATATGATTGACGTTGTTCTACATTATAAGCAGTGTCATTCGGGAACGAATGTTCCTAAGGGGGGGATAATATAACAATCCTAAAAATGAATATGCTAAGTAATGTTTAGTGTGTCTAGAATGCCTACGATTAGACCGTGTTCACATGGTTTGATGCGCGTAGAACCATACCGCTGAACCCTTGCAAAATCCAAGACAACTAACTTGGGGAGTTATTTGAGCTAGGAAAGGTTGGGTCCATCCATGTAGGGCTCTCGAATATGAAGATTGCCCGGATGAGTCTTTACCGGACTTAAAAAGGGGAAATCTTAAGTTTGGGGGGTCTAGAGGTAAAATTGTCTTTTTTCTAGGCTAAGGGTAGTATTGTAATTACCCTAAATATGTTATTAATTATTCAATTGATTTGGTTGAGGCACATTTTATGTAGAAAGGGCCGAAATTGCCCATTCAGCAACATCTTGCTCCACCCGGGTTCGAACATAGGTGAAAGCAATGATTTAACTTGATTATTTATATTGGAGAATTAACTTAATTAATTAATATTTAATTGCTTATTGAAGAAAAAGGAAAATGAAATTATTATTAATTAATTAATTAATTAATGGGGTCGGGTCGACCCGAAGGGACCCATTTTCACAATGGGGACGTCACGGGTTCGATCCTCGACGGAAGCGGCGCCCAAGTGAATTAAAATGGGGTTTAAAATCTATGTTTTTTGTAAGTTCAATAGGTCCTTTCACGTGTGATTTAAATAAATCAGATTTTTACAATTTAACAGAACCTTATTTTGACTAAGTCTAAAACTACAATCCTAATCCTAAGGAACCACTCACTTCTCACGTTTATCTCTCTCACCTTCACGTCTATCTCTCACTCATTTCACACTTTCTTTCTTGCTGCCAAACGTGAGAAAAAAAATCAGAAAACAAAAGTTCTTCACACTTGAAGAACTTGCACGCAAAACAGAAATGAGAAAGCAATCCGAAAACGTTAAGCAAAACGTAATACGCTAGTCGGGTAGGGTGTGAGTTTCGGGACTGGACGTGAATTTGGAGAAGTTTTGGGCAGCAAGTTTAAGTGTTGAACAACGTTAAAATTATGTATGGCTTTTCTTATTCTTGGTCCCTTTCCCAAGACATCGTTAAGACTCAGATAATTCTATTCCGAAAACAGGATTGTTCCCCATTACATGTTCACTGTCTCTAGATCCTATCACTGATCTTAGGTTGGTATGTTTGCTGGTAGATTAGGTATGAAGTGTGATTTTCTTTTTAATGTGTTCATGATTATGTGTTCGGAATTATATGAAAGGTGAAGTATGTCTACCAAAATTTCATGAAAAATGTATGTGTATGCCGTGACATGATTTTCGGGTTTAAGCCTTAAAAATTATATGTTTTTATTGTTGAGTTTTATGTGTGAATGTTTGTGTAAATCAAGAGGTGTAAAAGTGGTGTAATGTTGCTGGATTTAATGGTAATTCTTCACTGAATATAATCATAAAAAGATTACACTTAAAGATTCACTAAATGATCCACGAAATGCCTTAACAATTAACGTATGAATGATGATAAAAAGAAGCTGAAAATAGTGAACAAATTTCCAGCATTTGGTAGGTTAGATTTGGCCAAACAAAGTGGTACTAAAACGCAATGAAAAATGAATGTAAAATAAGTAAGATCACTAAGGATTGAACCCAAGATATCATTACATGAAAGCTACAAAAAAAAAATCAATGAAAGAGTGATAGGAAAATGTTTTGGAAATTTAGAGTCTCGGCCAAAGATTAGGAAAATTAGCTATGTTTTAAAAATTTTTTTAAATGTGAGCTCACTGGGGATTGAACGCATGACCTCACCAAATGAAATTACATATAAATTTCATGAGAAAAATGAAAGGAAAAATAGATGTGGTGAGTGGGAATTGAACCCACAACCTCTTGAATGGATGAGATAGTTAGGAGAAAAATAAAGGAGAAAATAAAATTTGGAGAGTGGGGATTGAACCCACAACCTCTTGAATGGATGAGAGAGTTAGGAGAAAAATAAAGGAGGAAATAAAATGTGGAGAGTGGGGAATGAACCCACAACCTCTTTAATGAATGAGAGAGTTAGGAGAAAAATAAATGAGATAATAAATGTGGAGAGTGGGAATCAAACCTACAACCTCTTGGATAGGTGAGAAAGTTAAGAGATAAATTAAAAGAAAAATAATAAGCTTGTGGGGCATTGAACCCACAACCTCCTTGCCTTAAAACAAAAAGGAGAGAAGAACAAGAAAGAAATATTATGGGCTTGATGGGAATTGAACTAGGGCCTCCCAAATCTGAAAATTGCAATTAACGAGTTTAAAATAAGATTAAGTGTTGTTCAAGGGATTCGAAATCGGGTTTCCTTTCCCAATTTTGTATTGACACATAAGTCATACGTAAACAAATATTTAATGAAGGCTACCTCTAAAAATCGAAATCAATATCTTGGCATATCTACAAGATGCATAAGTCTTGTACCACATAATCTTGGATAAACATGAATCACTTAGACCAACTATGAATTAAGCCTCATGGCTTGTATGTGTGGACTCATAAGTCTAGCATATGTTTAAAAGTAAGTGAGACTAAGATGTATGTGATAAAATGATATAACCCTCGAAGGGTTAAGTAAGAGTGTGAAACACACTAAATGGCCAAGTGTATTGGCATATGATGAAATGAACATTCACGTGAAGGGGTGAGTAATTATGAAAAGCAAATGTGTTAAAGTTAATGGATGCGGTGACGATATGATAAGAGGCTAATGTGAAAGATGAGAGCAATCTAAAATGAGCCTAAGTAAATGTTACCAAAACATACTCTAATAAAATTATTGAAGTTAATGCATACTTAGTACTAATGATGAGATGAGAAATCATCTAATGAGATATGATCTCCTTATGCTAGAAGCCAACTTCCATGATGTATGAGTTGAATGTAATGCAACTTCATACTGAGCACCGATAGGCTAGCTATGAGCGGTGATGCCTTCCTTCTAAAAGGGCGGAGGTTCACGTAACTTTCATGAGATGAGACTGTCTGGCATGCCGTGTATGGGTCTACTTATATCTCCTAATTTTTGAACCTATACTGCCAATATAGGGATCTAGCATGGTTCGACTACCTATATACTCTAGCATATTCGGGTCACTTTGGCTGGTGATTCCACCTCTTTTAAATGCGGGGCATACACTGGATTTTATGATGCTCACATGATCTATATCGGTTAAGGTTAAAGTTCCCAAGGAAAGAATGAGGCCAGGCTCAACAATGCCATAATGAAATGAACGATACCAAAGGTGTTAGGATAGGATGATTAAGAGGTGAGTTAGGCTTAAGTAATAACACTAGGTTATTCTTGGTCATTGCACATCGAAGCCGATGAGAGTCTTAAACTACATCCTAGGTATAACTAGTGGTTGCACTAGTATATGAATTAATGAAAATGAAGTACGTATGAATGAATGAAGCAGACTCGCGTTTGTTAAAGAAGACTCCCTAGTTGAGGTCCCATATGTTGAGCCCTCATTTTGGAAAGTCCTAATTTCAAGTCCATGATTCCAAGGTCTCATGGCATATAAAAGAATGATATGAACTATGTGATATGATATGTGTAATATTTTATGTGCTGTTTGCAAAATGATAAGTATGATGATGCATGTTATTCTAATGGCATGACTTTCCTAATCTGAAATTGGCAAGTCCACTTACTTGACTTTCAATAATTCATATTGATAGGAAAGATCTCTTCTTAATGATGCATGTCCTTGGTGTGTGCTTTCATATACCCATACTTAATACAAGTGTGTACTAATCCAATACAACTCTACATTTTTAGGTGCAGGCACAGGTGCACGTTAAAGCTTACAAGTCGACGCTGAAGTTATCTGGTTGTGGAGCATTCATCCGGATTCGATAGGCCATCATGCTTTCGAGGACGCTTGCCTATTATATTCTAGATTAGTTATAACTTTGAGTTAGTGCAGTATGTTCCACTAGAGTCTCTTTGTCATCTTATTTCAGACAGTATATTGGTGTCATTTTGGCAAGTATACACTTAATGCAGCATGGAACTATTTCTTTCATTTGATTATCTTAATATTAGATGGTTGATTGTGAACGTTTATGAGTTTAATTAGAATGTCTTATATAAATGTTAAGTCACAAAAAGTTCAAATTTTTCGCTAAAATTAACCTAGATGAAGTAACGATGACGTATGTAGGGTTGTCTGCAACATCTGAGAGGTCAACGACGCCGGTCTCATCTGGGGTCTCGAATCCGGTCGTGAAACACAACTATCATATCAAGATGCAATTTAACATGAGAAAACATGGATTTTAGCAAAAAAAAATTTTTAATGCACTTTGGAATCCAAAAATATCCTTAAGGTGATTTCAATAAATACTTACTAAACATATACAGGTCATGCAACTCATACTTTATGCAAAACTCTATTCATGAACAAGATTACTAAGAATTCATTAGATTCGAGTTCAAGTAAGAATAGAAGGACAAGATATAAAATATCTACGACCTTACTACTCCATCACCATCCCCCACTTAGGGTAAACCCAATTAGGAGATTTAGTCTTAAGGACTTCTTTTTTCTCAACATTAATGTAATGTAACTTCTAGGTCAATCAAACCCACATCATCACCCTACAAAGATAAGAGTACTACCCTCCATTCTAGGGAAACATCAATTCCACAACATAAAGGGACAAACAACACAACAGAAGTTAGAAATAATTCTACAACTCATCATGCCATAAGACTCTCTTTCTTTATTGCTAATAGCAATTTTCCTTTTTGCATTCATTATAATATTCATATTCATCAATTCTATACACATTTCATCAACTTCCAATCAAAGAACAATTTAGTTGATTTTTAAAAAATCTTACGGTAAACTACCTATCATTACAGTGAAGATGCATTAAAACTCCCAAAAATACAACATTTAGGCAATTGATGGGGAAAGCATGACAATATAAAATACAAAACTTTAGCAAGGCAAGCATACTATCATAACACCTAGGATGACTCTATACAAAAGACTCCAATCCATGCTAGGAAACTTATCAAGGACCACACGTATACAAAGGGAAACATTGAGCATTTTTAAGCACATATTCTTAGGGTAGCATGCTTCCATAGGTAGTCACTAAGAATTTCAAGTTCAAATTGTATCATAAGTCTACGATCATGCAAAACCATATAGTAACACATTATTCCAAAAGAAACTCATGTCAACCATAATAACTTCTAGTATACTTTAACTATATTATGACGTACATTTCTGAAAATAACATTTTATTTCATAAAAATCTCATATATATATATAGCCATAATTGGCATCACATCATCAAAACATGCCAAAATTCACCTTCACAAGTAATCATTCAACCATAAAACCTAGATAAGCATTTAAACTCACCTTTTCTCCCTCAAGCATATAGAACAATCTCATCCAAGCATTCACATCTAAAAGACAACCGGACAAGAAAACATAAGAGAGAGAGATCTTATAGACTTGAGTTCTATGACACAATATGAGAATGATAAAGAAGGGAAACTCTATCGTCCTATAGACTCTCGTACCATTTGATGTGTCGCGACTCACACTCAATAATACAAGACTCTACTAGACGTGGCAATATGAGACTTATTGGACCCTAAACCACTTTTAAAACCTCATTCTGTGATACCACATTTGTCACATCGGGGGAGCATCCCCTAGAAGTAACATAGCGTACATGACCTCTCGGGGGTCTCATACAAGCCCATATTTATCATTCATCGAGTTGACATATAAATTTAGCGGAAAATTTAAAACTTTTCATAGCACATCAGATGCTAGAAACTTAACTTCATATAAATATAAAAATATAAGTAATAATACATATTTAGACCCTTAGTTTCTTTTCCATCTTAGACTCAACAATCTAAGAATACATTAGGGACACGACACTTAAAACATAATACATAACTAAACAACTTTTAATAAGCTTTACATTAAGACATGAGTAGGGAATCCTTGGAACTTAAGGACCCCGTTCCTTGAGCTTAGGAATCACATATCAAGATCCTTATTTATGACATCCTTTTAAGCATCCATAACCTACAGTTTGTGTTAAAAATTGAGAATAATGGGATTAGTACAAGAATGCAAAAAGTATGACAACCATGCAAAAACATGAATTTAAAAGGGACATTTTCTTGAAATCATACTTCATGCATTTTTGAGTAAATCTTTATAAAACTTTTAAACAATAGTATTTATATCATGCATACACTTCATATAAACATATTAAAATGCCCAACATTACATAAGATCACATATAGAATTTATGACATTTTTGAGTCACATTACAATGAGCTCTTTTCCATTAACAGTGAGCATTATTTGTTTTTATTCATTAACTTCCCAAGAACCCTCTAGTGATACTTGGTGCAATGTATCACCTTAAGATCACAAAGAAAGCATGCATAAAACCTACATAAACCAATACATATCCTCGTATAAGCATAATACATCAAAGACACATTTAAGTCAAAACCTTAGGACATTACAGTTAGCTACACCAATTTACACATATATTTAGTTTTCTTTATATACATCATTATTAGACCTTGTTCATGACCCCAATTTTAGTATACTAGTGCAATGCACATATGAAGCCCCATAACCCCATACATTCTTAGTAAACCCTTCATGAGACCACAAACCTTAACATTCAATTCATACATCAACAAGTAAGTGAAGAGAACTTCATTCATGTCAATATAAGACCTTCATCATATAGTCATTTAGACCAGAATAGTGCATATAAGGATAGGATCACATCTTATAGATTCATACCATGCACATCTTCATAATAAGTAGACCAATACTACTAAGTCATGCATACGGATGTAAACATAATCATACATATTAGGTCACCTTCCTAGGACTTCCTAAGGAGCTACATGTGCAATGTCTAGATGGGTTAATTACTTCCACATATCCTAAGTAACTTACCTTCTGTCCTCCTAGTTAGGATCCTATTCATTTACTTCCATTGTCAATTTAACTTTATGGAAACTATAGCCTTAACCAACACTAAGACCATGGGTGCTAAACATGGCATTCGGTGTTGTAGAGACATCCACCAATGGAATGTATTCCTACCTAGCCAAGTTAGAAAATTAACACATTCTAGCATACTAAGTGATATCACATTGCTAGATCCAATGTCGCAAGCATAGTTATGGAACGTGGAGGTACATGTGAAAACCCTCTTTATGCAAAAATGGGGCATTATGGTTATTCACTTATGGAAACCCTATTTATGCTTATTGAGGCATTGTGGTTATCCACCTCATGAGGTTTATGGTAACCTACCTTCCTACCATAGGAAGGGACACACACTCATATTCAAGTTCACTCGGTGCTGAGCTAAGTTCCCTTTATTGAAAAGCCATTATTACATTACTTTTATAAAATATATGCTAAGGAGATTCATCCCCTCATATGCTTAGCTCATAGGTCCTGGATGAAAGTTCATCAACCTAAATGATGTGACAATATCCTTTCACATGAACGTAGCATATGTATTAGCACTATTGAGTTTAGGATACACTTGAGCACACCTTTTCAAGGCTCCTCTATTGACTAGATTATCATTCATGTGTGTGTGTGTATACTTATATGTGAGTAAGCCTTTCACATATCACCTTATATCACACATGTTCATATATTTATATTCATATATATTGAAACCAAAACAAGAACTATCCTATCAAGGTACACATGTGCAATGTATAAGCAAAGTCACATACCCTTGCCCATACTAGTACACCTATCAAGTCATCCTAGCTAAGAAAAAACATATCATATTTTCATAAACATCATCTTAACATGCATAGTAGTAGATACTAGCGAATACGAGAACTACCTTTCATTTAGACACCATGACCTATACTAATTGTAACATGCATGTAAGTGAGTGTGCGTGTACATTGGTCAACATGATCACATAATGGCTAACAACAACAGATTGAGGCAGCCACCCTCTTATACCATAATACTCTTTCAAGAATAGACCATACAACACACAATAGCATAGGAGACAAGTCAACTTCATATTACACTTAAGACTCCTAACTTGTGCTATTCATGCATTCACATAGGGGTACATAGGTAAGGAGTTACTAACCATTTTTATCTTATTAATGGAAATACCTATACTTTACCCTAACATGGATGTATACATGCTTATACAATGGTCATACAACATAGATCACTACTAGAATAGGAAAGTAGGCATAAACTTCTCATAGTATCATCATAAACACATGTTCATATATTTGTCAATTTGCCTTCAAGTCCAAAACATATATGATGACAATAAAGTAAACACCGCCACCATAAGTGGGCCATACCACACAATGTCATACAAGGCTTAATAAACTACATTAATATAGAAAAGTAGAGAGATGAGCCATTATTACAAATTCATCAATCTTTGATCATCTTTGATCAATACTCCTTTCTCATCAACTATACATTAGTTAAATCATAAACGAAACCATGTACAAGTCGTCACAAGAGCAAGATACAACTAGTACAGTACATCACATAAATGGTAGAAAGTAGAGAGTTATAGATCATCGTGTAACTCCCGTAGTTTTACAAATCAATCATCATGCATTAATAATATACATTTGCGGAAGTAGCTAAATAGATATAAATATAATCTAAATCATGCTTCATCTACCCTAGAATTAAGATCACATAATGTTCATTACAACATTCAAAATGTAGGCTAGAAGAATTTAGATCAATTCATGCCAAGACTCCTTTTCATTGATCATAAATCATTCACAATCACAATTAATTAATATCATCAATATAAGGCAGTAGTTAAAGACAATATAATCTACAATAATCCTACTACAATTGCTATAACCTCTAGATCACATGAACCTGATATTTTTGACATCAATGGAAAGTAGAAGAATCATAGGCTAATTGACATTGATCAACATCACTTATTTACAATTCATCAATAATATAAAATTGAGACAGTAGATACAACCATCCCTACAAAATCGAATTCCACATTAAATAATTAAGAGGTCAATGTTACAGTGAATTATTGAAAACTAATATAAACATGTCCAAATTCTCATACAATAATCCACATGGATTCTTCATCCTCAATTCAACGCCAATTCACGTAAACAACAGTAGATATAACCACTTCAACATAATAGAATCATAATTTAATCGATAACAAGTCAAGATCACAAAGCCCATGTAAGGACTAAATCGGTTTAGAGAGGGAACATGGGTTCATTATGCAATTGGAGTAAAATAACGTTAAAACCAATACATTAACACCAATTCATCATGATTTAATCATGAAAAATTTTTTGATAATGAAACCATGGATAGATTGAAGAAGAGGAGGTTTGATCATGAAACATTCTTTGAAAACATTAAGATTAACTCTCCAAGTGAAAGGTTACTTAGAGATGAAGGATCACCATATCTTTTTACACATGAAAACCTCTAAAACATGGTGAAGAAATCATGAAAATCCAAGCTCCAAGTAATTCTTGATCTTCAACAACAATGGAGGTTTCTAGAGAAAATATTTTGGAGGGAAAGGTTCAATTTCGTGAGAGGGGAATCGGAATGGGTTCTTCACGTGTTTGATCCTTTATATACACCCAAATATAGGTAAATTAATCAATTATAGTCAGTTTAGGATGTGGGGTGAATTTCCATTCACCCCTTAAATAAAACAGTCCCAATGCAGTATCTACAGGCCACCATAGACAGAACCCTCCGACTGACCGTTGGTCAATTGATTGGTCGTCTTTTGGCTTCCGCCGGTTGGTCCTTATCCAATTTTTCCGGGTCCCTTTAGAAGTCGCACCCAAATGTTTCCAACATAAATAAAACCCTTAAAATGTTGTAGACATCCAAAATGAGTTTCAACCAAAACAAATACTCGGAACTCGTACAAATAGTCTAGGCCCCATCAAGACACACATGAGCGTCTTAAGGGTCATTTTTTGAACGCCTTGGACGTTCTTGGTCGTTTGACCTCCAAACTTATCAAAATTCTCTATAAAATCTTTAAAAATCATTATAACTCATTTAAAGACTTCATAAGGTCATGAAATAAAATATATAAACACATATTGACACATGAGGCACATAGGTGACTAGTCGTTAAACGTTTTGGTCGTCCCGTGACGTTTGACTACCAAATCATCTCAAAATTTACTCACTGCCTCTAAACCATATTTTAAGTCATTTTAGGAACTTAGAATATTAATAAAAAACATGTCCCATAAACTACGTTCCCCATAGGTCATTTAGTAGTGTATCAACCTAAGCTACCAAATCATGGTTCTTCCTTAGGCCACGAAGACAACCCTTTTCGATGTGGCGAACACCAGGTGATTATGTTATGGCTCATATAGTATCATATAACTTAAGGCTTATTCCTATAACAAGAACATGGACATAAATGATGAAGAAAGGTTACATTAGGTAGTATTGATCATGAGTTCAAACGTTTGAAAGATGATGTTAACTTACCATGTTTGTGATTTATGACCTCTAACCTTTTATATGAAATTTAAACTTGTCAAATTGAATGACATGAAATATAGTGTTTTTGTGCATAGATATCATACTTAGTGTATTTTTATGCTAATTTTGCCTACATTTTGCCCAGTGTAGGGTTTGATTTTCGAGGTAATAATTTTTGTTCCTATATATTGGACTTGAATATCTTTCTAAGCTTGGTGAGTCCTCATGGTTACAGGATATGTTTTTCATATGTTTTAGTTTCGTTCATATACTCTACCTTTTAGGGAATGTTACATGGGCAAGGCCCTATTTCATTCAAATACCGTAATAGATGAATATGTTTAGACTAAATGTCTATAATTCTGCTTTCCTTTACGAAAATTTTTAGACCTGAATCGTGTTTTTACTACTATATTTTGATTGCATATGTTATGAGAACTGTTGTCTTGTATGGAGTCCTTCGAGTTCTATGTGACATATTACATCTAGGGGTACCCTTCGGTCGTGACAATCAACCACAATCTTTGAGCTAAACCACAAACTGTAGAAGCGTCTCTGAGTTGGTCACCCTGCCAAGTTACTTGAGTTCCAAGACTACAGCTCGACCTACAAACAACATGTTAGACCACAATCTGTTGTTCAATGGCACAATATTAGGTTTTTGATGACCAATAACTGACCACAATGACAAGCCGTGGGTCAGACCACGGTCCGTCGAGTGGGTCCGTTGATGGTTACCTTTCAATTATGTTCAAGGGTAGTTGAGTCTTTTCCTAATTAATTAGTTCTTATATTTATGACCCCTACATAAGATTTTTAAACCCCCAAGTTAAACTATTCAATGAATTAATTAAAAATCAATAAAAGAAAAACCAAATCTCCTCTCCAAAGATTTCTTTCTCTAGAAAAATGAAGAAGAAGAATGATTCAACCTAAAGTTTCAAGTAAAGGTCACTATTCCCCCATTGAAGTCTAGATTTTGGATTGCATGTATGATAGTTTTCATCCATTGATTCCCAAATTCCTATATTTAAAACGGTTGAATTCCTCAATTGACTTAGGGTTTTCTTCAATTGTCATGGGTTCTCTTCATTGTCGACTCTAATGATTTAATTATGATTTCTTAGGCGTGAATTGATGAAATATGATGATTTTCCTATGAATTCATGTAATCCCCATGTGTTTCATGTTATTAATCATATGACGTGGGGTAATAATGTTCAAGAAATAGTTTTATAACATTATGTCTTGAAATATTTACATCTATTTATGATGAAAGTAATATCTAATATTTCCTATGTATGGATGATTGAAAGTGGGATTTGAACCTCAATAGGTTAATTATAGGATAATGCATTTTGTACTTAAATATATGCAAATGTTTTAAGGGTTTTTGAGAGTAAAGTTCCATGATGATGTTGTGTTGTGAAAGAATATTATTATAAACACATAATAGCATGATGTGAAAGGTTTTCTCGAATAGAAGAGGATTCTTAGGTTTAATGGCTTTTTCACCTAATTGAATCAACATGTAAGAGTTACATTAGTGAAACTATTTTGTATTGGTTGTCCAAGGAAAACCTTTAAATGAATAATGAACTCAAGTGAGAAATTACAATTCCATGGGATTTATGCTTATCACCGAGAGGTTATTAATGGGATAGAAGCTTTTTCGTAGTAGATGTCGGGTTTCTAGAAGAAATGTGATGAGATAGAATCTTTGCCATAAGTAGAGGTCATATTTGTAGTAGCAATCTCACTATCCCTTAACAATGTACCCCCATACGTTTAATAGAATGTAGATCGACTTAAGCTCGAAGTTCATGGTTCTACCCCATAGTAAGTAGGACAACCCTTTTCATTGTGGGAGAAATTAGGATCTTGTTATAACTCACATGTTGTCAATGTGGGTAGAGTCTAATCCCCATAGGTAATAATTGACTAAGGTTACTTCAAGAAGGATCTCATATGAGCTCGATAATTTAAAGGTTAAGTTAGCTTGCATTTACCGTGATTCAACAAATTATGTTTTTTCACTCTTTTCTATCATGTTTTAATTTTCTCAATTGCACGTCATGAAATAATATTTTCCTCATAAAATCATTTAAATATTTTAGTCTTGTTGTAATACTTGGTACATTGTTTTGTACTAAGTCATACATTGGCCTACATATCCCCAAATGTAGGGTTTGAGAGTGAGGTTGCTCAATTTCTTGTCTAGAGGTTGCTTTGACATATTTTTGTGCTTTTGGTGTCCTCATGTTCTGAGGACGAAATTTATTGTTTCACTTTATTTCTTCTATTTTTTTATACATGATTTATGGGCTAGTACAACTTCATTTCAGTTGTATTATATTGCTATGATGAGACAAGTTTTTGAGACTTCCATTTTTTGTTCCTCATATGTTTTGGCTTTGTAAGACCACAAAATGAGTTAGGGTGTATAGCGACTAACAATATGAGTTCATGAGAATAAACTTTCAATAAGCCCACAAAAACAACATACTCATTGACACTACACCCTCAAGGTGTTCTTAAAGCATTTACATAAACTTCATGAAAACATGCATAATCTCATCAACTTCTCCTTTCAAAGTTCAATCCCTAGTATCAATCAAGACATCTAGAATTTAAGCATTACACTTGGATTTCACTAAAATATATTTGATTGTATAACATCATGTATAGTATCATCAGAACAAAATTGAGAAATAAGGGAATCACATGGGTTCTTGCGGATACATAATAAAACTATATGAAATCATGAATTCATGCTTATAATAACATAATTCAACCATTAGAATCAAATTTAAAAGGAATTTATCACTCTTGGATCAAACCCTAACAATGGGGGATTTCAATCTTTCTTTTGAAATTGAGTTGTGAAGGAACTCCATGAATGCAAGATATCATTCATGGAGTTCTGAAGAAACTCCATGAATTTGGTGTGGAAAACCTTGCTTCTTGAATTCAAGATTTGAATTCTCATCTTCTTTGAGTTTTTTAGTAAGAGAATTTTCGGAGAGGATGAACTTTTGGAATGTATTTGGGCTTTGGAAATAATAAGTTGAATAGGTTGGTTTTTGAGTAGTAATTACATATATTGTAGCCCTAAGTTTAGTCAAAATGACCTCACTTAAATTCGACTACCCAAAACATCCTTCACATTAAGGGACATGCCAGGTCTAACGAGGGTCCCATGAGACGTGGTCATGACTACGAGTTGTGGTTCCCTTCGTCGACTTGAGGTGTTGGGTAGGAAACAAGTGACTTTAGCCCACAAGCCCAAGGAATCTTCATGACGGGATCTATGAGTGATGGTACCTTTATTGCGCCTTGAGGCATTGGCTAAGCTACCTCCCATTCATCCTCTACCACCAAACTCCCCTCTACGATCCTTCCCACGTATCGTGGTCTTCACCATGATTTGTTAAGTGGCTCGTAAAGAGGGAACTATTTTGGGCAGATTTTGTAGGGCTACTATCTAGCCGACCACGAGCCGTGGTGGTGGGCATGGTAGGTGGGGAAATTCCTTCACAAATAAAGGTTTACTTAGCTCACTCCTTTGGCCCTTGCCCTCGTTCCTTGACTCTAACCCTCACATTTAGCTCAAGTTTAGCTTACAAGTTTCTGTGTTATTAAGACATCTCCACTTGAAAACATTCTCCCTCGAATGACATTTTAGACACCTTGTGAAAGAAAAGTCTCAAGACTAGAAGCTTATCATGCATGGAACATCATAAAATGCACTAAATGAGAGAGGAAACATAACCTTCATATGAAACACATTCAATGCATCACGGTGAAGTAGGAAATACACATAACAACCCATTATGCATGCGTTTTAAATGTTTCCCATGTCTGTAAGGAATTACATACTCCATGGTATAAACATACTCAACCAAATCTCATGGAGACTTTATGCAATTTACTCTATAGATCACAAATAAAGCATTATCCAGAATTCATCATATGAAGCATATAGGGAACTCACATTTAATGCACAACAACATGAGCCATCATAAGAATTCATAACTTAAGAATATCATGGAACAAATAAAACACACATGGCTCGAAAACATGGAACGAAACAAAAGGAATTATTAGCTCAAGCTAGATTAGGGGTAGAAGGAAATATGTGAGGATATCAGAATATCATATCAGACTCGGTCTCTTAAGTAGCACCCTTAACTCATTTGGAAAATCAAAATCGACTTCCCTATGGGAGATACTGTCATCAAATTCAAATCTTTCATATGGAATTATCGATGTTGGATCTTCAACACACATGTTAAGCATAGAAACGTGGAACACCAGATGCCTTGATCCTAACTCATTAGGAAAATCTAACTCATAGGCAACCTTAGCATTACGCCTCAAAATTTGATATGGACCTACATAACGGGGACTAATTAGCTTCTCTTTCTTACCAAATCGGATCCCCCCTTTCATAGGTTATACTTTCAAGTTGAACAAATCATGAACATCAAACCAAAGATCCCTTCTTCTAACATCAACATAAGATATTTGTCATCTTTGAGTCATTTTCAACATCTCTCTTATATGTTGATGTTTCTAAATGGCTTCATAAATTTTCTCAGGACCTATCAACGAAACATCACCCATCTAAAACCAACCTATCCGAAATCTAAACCTCCTACCATAAACAACCTTAAATGGAGCCATTCCAATAATCGAGTGATGGCTATTATTATAGAAAAATCCAACAATGACAAATTCCCATTCTAATTACCCATAAAATCAAACTCGTAACAAGTCTTCCAAAGTTAAGATCGTAGGCTCCACTTGCCTATTGGTTTGGGGATAAAAAATCGTGCTAAGCTTAACCTTGGTACCAAGAAAATTTTTGAACGACTTCCAAAATTTGGAAGTTAAGCAATTAAAAAATAAGTGAAAAATTGAATTTAGAGTATAATATTTTCATAAAATCAAAAGTGGAAGTGTAGACTCTAGGTCTCAACAAAGAAATCTATTACATTATTCAAATTAAGAAAGGGACATAACCCATACAATATTGTCCAAAAAGAAATACATGGAATGAAACTACAATATAAAGTCATTCGTCCTCGAATCATGAGGACTCATAAACATGCAAGGATAATAAGCAAATCTAAGCTTTAATCGCATTGAAGATATCAATTAGAAGTGGACACTACAAGTGGAAAAGTATTAAGTAAAATAGGTGTTAGTATAAAAATTCACTAAGTGAGATAACAATGCTTAAAGAATTGAAAATGTTATAAAAGAGATATTTCATTTAAAAGCATGCAATTTACCATTTTAAACATCATCATTACATAAGAGAAACACTTTATTAGTACCCTTAAGGCGCTCTTTTGCAATACAAGAATAAGACCAAAAATTCTCACACATTCTAAGCAAACAACTTAGGCTAGCATCATATTTTAGTGCAATTTGGTAAAATCTTAAAAGCTTTTGAACACTTATGGGATACTTCTTCAACCATGCCTTAGTTCATTATTCAACTTCTTTATCATAAGAGAAATACTCCTTAACTAACATTAGATCGTTTTAGTTTTACATGGATTTCTGCGACATCTACACAAAAAAGGATTGGTCTACTTGCTTAAGGTAGAATTGGTAACTCTTATCTTAGGTAGATACACTAGATAATATCCTACAGGGGCATAGAGTTAATGGGATAAGGAGATCGCTACTAGTATCATTGCCAATTAGAACTGGGGGAGAATGAGAAAGAGCTCTTTGATCAACATTGTCTCTCTCAGATCCAATAGCGAAAGGTCCTTGAGTAGTCATTTCATGTACATCATAGAGTAAGGATTAATAGAGAGATATCATAGAGTTAAACTCTATAACATAAATTATGAGGAATGAGAAAAGCGGAATTTCCTAAGCATCTTGTAGCTTCTCATTCATAAATATCACACTCATGAACAAGAATCTACTACACATGGCTTATGAGACATAATCCTAGAAATATTCTAATACTGGTGATCTGATTACAAAGCTTTTCACAACCTCAGTACCCTCTAGATGTAACATGGTGTATAGAACCCCGAAGGAATCCATACGACCCATATAGCATATCATAACATAAGCGACAAAACAATAAGAGTAAAAATGCATTTCAAGTCTAATATTTTTATAAAAGAATCACGGAATTCTAGACTGTAAGTATCAATAAAGCAATCTATTACAATATTATAAATGAGAAAGGGACATATCCCATACAAGAAAGTCAAATAGGAAATACAAGGTATGACACTATAATGTGAAAACACCCGTCCTCGAATTACTAGAACTCACCAACAAGCAAGTAGAATAGTTAAATCAAAGCTTTAGCCGCAACAAAGATTACCTTGAGAGCTTGACACTACACTTTGGAAAAATATTGGAAAAGTAGGAGTTAGTACAAAAATTCACTAAGTATGATAGTCCTGCATACAATATTGACAACATACAAAATCAATATTTCATTTGAATGAATGCAATATACAAAGTTTAAAAATTATAATGTAAAATAAACTTTTCATAAATTCCCTCAAGGATTACTTGTGCAATTCATGAACAAAGCCCCATAATGTCACCCATGCTAAGTAAACCCCTTAGGCCATCACCATCTTTTAATGCAAGCTAGCAAAATCTTTAAAGCTTTTAAACACTTACAGGATACTTATTCAAGCATGGCTTAGTTCATTATTAAATTTATTTTTCATATTTGATATATTTCTTAATAAGCCTGAGACCATGTGAGCTTTAACATGGAATACGATGACCCTTACACTGAAAAAGGTTGGTCTACTTGGAAAAGGTATAACAGGTAACTCATAACTTAAGTGGATCAACTAGCTAATATCCTACGAGGGAACGTAGTTTATGGGATAGTGAGATTGGTACGTGAAATCCAACCTTTATATGGGAGAGCTTCCATCTCAAGGTTGTTCTAGAAACCTGACCTTACAATGGTGGAGCTTCCACCTCACATAAAATCCCCTCGGTGCTAAGCAACAAATTTTCACGGAGTACTTAATGCTCTAATAATATCATTACTTATGAAAGGGTTCCCTTGGCCTACTTTTTCAAGGTACATCATTAAAATTCTATTTTTTAGTTACTCATGAATGGGTTCCCTTGGCCTACCAAGTCAAGGTGAATCATTATTTCAACTCTTCAGATTTTAACAGGAAAGGGTGACCTTGTCCTACCAATCAAATAAACAGCATTATCTTAACTCTTTAGACCGTGCGTGCGAAACTATCACCATCCATGTTCTAGTCAAGCAGAATCTTACGCCTTAGATTTAAGTAGGTGATAAAGCCTTTCCTAACTGTTAATCTTCATTATTGTGAGAAATCTTTCACATTATGTTGAATGTGTATTATGAGAAAGTCCTTTCATAAATATCAACAAGAAACTTAACACTTTACACTTTATCATCATTAAAACAATTGCATAAATATTATAGTAAATGCATAATCTCATACTTTAACTCCTTGAGGTTTAAAACTCTCGTCCAATCATCACATCTAGAATTCAAAAGTTAGACATGGATAAATTCATAATACAACTAAATCAATCCCTACATGCATAATTTCATAACATTTTTCTTTCATCAACAAAGACCCACATTATAAATTACACTTGAGTAATAATGGGGTTTCTTGGGTTCGTGGGGGATTCATAAAAAAATAGGGAAACCATCAATTTATAAAAATATAATATAATTTAAACATTAGAATAATTTTTGAAAGGAACCCACTAATTTTAAATCAAACCCTACTTTTTTGGGGACTTCTATCTTTGAAATTGGGTTTTTGAACGAACTCGATGGATGAAACCTATCCATGGATGAAATACTACAATACATTAGGAATCAAACCTAGTAATTGGTGTGAAAACCTTTCTCCTTTAACCGTATCTTTTACTTCCTTCCTCTTCTTCTTCTTCTTCTTTGAGTTTACAAGAGAGATTTTTTTTAAAAGAATATATTTTTGACGTTGATTTGGGTTTCAGAAATAATGAGTTTTAATGGGTGATTGGACTTAAACTAGAATTTTCCAATACACCCATCACATTAAGTGAGTTTTCTAGGTTCCACGTGGGGCTCCACGAGCCATGGTACCCTCCGTGTAATTAGGTAAGTGGCCAGGAAACTAGTGCCTTAAGCCCACAAGCCCAAGGAAACTTCAAGAGGGGCTCCAAAGCCATTGCGCATTCCACGAGCTGTGGTCCATCTAGTGGTTTTTAAGGTAATTCCTTGCCAATTCCTATCAACCATCACACACTTAACGTTCCTACATGAACCTTCTCACGAGTTGTAGTTTTCACCAAGAGCCGTGAAGTGGCTCGTGAAGAGGAGCTTATTTTGGGCAGATTATGAGGAGCTTACAACCTAGTCCACTACGGACTACACCACGTGCCTTGGATGTTACAACAAGTTATGGTGGTGGTGATGGTTCCTAGGGTAGTGTCCAAGGGATAGTGGACTTCCTTAATCCTCTACCTTGACCTTTTCCCACCTGCTTGATCTAATCCTCACGTTTTTACTCTAGTTTAGCCTAGTAATTTCAAGGGTGTTGCAATATTTCCCCCCAAGGAAAATCATTCCTCGAATTACAATCTAGAAACCTTAGGGAATTAAGGACTCAAGACTAGAAGCCGATCATGCATGCGACATTATAATAATGTACGATGAAGGGAGGAAACTTTCAACTTTATCTCAAACATAAAGAATGCATCAAAAGGAAGTACGAACTACATCTTACAACTCTTTATCCATGAAAAGTCAACATTTCACATAATTATAGGATGAACTACCTTCTCCAACTAAAAGCATGCTCAACACAATTTCATTAAGCCCTTATGAAATATACTTTCACAAAGCACAACTAGATCATGATAAAAAAAGAATTCATCTTATGAAGCATATAGGCAATTCGTACTCAATGCACAACAACATGGGTAAAATTAATCAAACCTCATTTTCTTAATAATACAAATTTCTTAAGGACATGAATAACATAGTGAATCATGGAAAAATACATACTACTTTAGAGCATACACCCTCACAATACAAAGAAGTGTGGTCTAAGCTGTCAAAAGTGTTGTTCTTGATCAAAGGTTACACATTTCGGCATTAGAAAACACTTTTTTATGGGTGGCAGAAAGTAACATAACCTTTTACCTAAGTCCACACTTTTGAAATTTTTCGTAATAAGTCACTCTTTAAAAGCTTTGCCTATAAAGTAAGAAGGCCACAATTATAGCTTCTCATATGGACACACTTTGAAACTACATTCTGAAATGATCTCTTTAATATCTTATAGGCCAAGTGTTCACTTTACGAATGTACAAGTCACAATTCACATACACTAAATAAGCCACACAATTTGACGTCCCTATTGCCACATTATTATCGTGTGGAAATAAGTCTAGTCTATATAATATTAATCTAGCATATTGACATGCCGCTAATTTATTTAGCATATACCCAATAATCAAAATTTAAGAAATTTTTCAAGTTGTAAACTAGAAAAGAATTCACCAAAATAAAATTCAAATATCACAATAGGTTAAAATTCTTCATCGTTCAATTAAATAAATGGAATTAAAATGCGTCCACAATACAAAATTTGAATGCAAACAATCTCCACAGATTTAAAAAAACCAAACACTACAAAGAAATCAATTTATGATATGTATAGATATTATGTATCCACGATATGCATATATTGCGTCAACTGCACCTTTACATTCAAGTGTTGCAATCCATTGACATATTGATTTAATTGTCATCCTCAAAATTTTTATTCTTGTTTCTGAAATTACATTTTATGTAACTACATACAAAATAGTGTCTCCCATCATAAATCACCTTAAGGAATGCAAAAAAGATCACAAGCATAGTTGTATGATATCGACACATAAGAAAGATCAAGGCACCAAGCCCAAGAACAAAATATTTTCGTACTAAATTCTTTAGCTATCTTATTCTCATCCTAGTGCTTTTCTATTGCAAAATATATTCACTAACGACAAGTATTAAAAATGTGATTTTAACCAAAAAGGAGAGATGGTGGGGGGAATAGAGTTATCGTACTTAGATTTAAAAAAGCATTTAAAATGCAATGATGGTTGTGGAAAATATGCTCGAATTTGCCGAGGAAGTTCTCATGAAGAAACCTTAATAGCTTTACACTCATCAACAACTCCTATATGTGTACAAGTCATAAGCAGTGGTAAAGTAACCTAAAAATTATAAGATGAAGTCGAGTCATAATTGGTATCAGACGCCACCAAGTATTAGTGGAAATGCTGGTCCAACAACAATCACAATGATCATAAGAAAATTTGGAATGATCTCTATCAACAATTGTTCATTCCTTGGGAAGGCACCAATTATTTTTGCGAGAGCATCTATCCCAATGTTTATGCTTCAACCTATGCATGAACACATGAAAATGGAAAAATATTCATTGGGAACCTCATGGCTTCATTTATTTGGCACTTTGTACTTTTATGATTGATTATTTTAATGTCTTGAATCCACTATCCAACATGTTTCTGCGGAAGATACCCCTCCTTCCCTTCTATAAATTATTCTGAGCAGAAAAAACTTTTAAAGAAATGAAGTAGGTTAGTGCTAATAAAGTTTCTTGTCTTTCAAAAAACAGAAAATACACATACCCATTCATCTATTTTTATACATATTCCTACAACTTTTGGAGTTGAGTTGACCCTATGTTTCCTATTAGTATCTGATGCAGCCTCAACTTCAACCAACTAACATTTTCGTGTATCTACTACCTTTAATCATTAATTTTTTGTTGGTTTGAAATTGATATTAGCACGATGAACAAAAAAAATATAACATGATTGACTCTTACCGGAGAAGGATCATCAAATTTAAGAATTCAACGAACGCTAAAGTTTAGATTGATCCTTTTGTTCATCAAACTACATAAAATAAATTTCTAGTGTCCAAATAAGTACGTAAAGAAATATTCTATGAGGTAACACCACAAAAAATGAAGACTTTGGACGAACACACTATATATTCGTATATGGGTTATAGAGAGTTACTGCATCAACTCGTTAAAAATCCCAAAACCTCAACAAAATATAAGAAGAAAGATTTGTCTAAACGTAATATATATGAGGTGACAAATCAAAACCTTCTTCTGTATAAACAACTATTTAGTGGTGACTTAGTGTTAAGTTGTATTACATATGAATTGTAAGATGCATTCTTTCCTTGTTCTTAATATTATATTTTTGAACAACATATAAATGAACAATAAAATTCACATTTTGTTAATCAGTAGACGAGATAAAGTGATGACCCCACAAATTGGACCCATTTAGTGCTATATTTTAATAAAAATAGTTTCCTCAAATGCTTCTTTTATTTAAATATCTGATGAAAATGTTTAAGTTTGAGATATTTGAAGTCTGAGGCAGAGCATGGACACTACATCACAAAAAAGGACAAAAGGGAAGAAAAAAGTGAAGAAATGAAAGCTTGATGATCCCCTAGTTCAGTTGACAAGTTGCCGCCGGGCCTTGTTAGCCTTTTATTCCAGTGTGCTGAGACTTGAAGGAAACGAACAAATCTACGATAATAAGGCGCAATAGGTGCACCCCAAAGTAGTTCCACGAAGAAGTACCATATCACTTAATGATCAATAGAACGACGGTGTTGAAGGCTTGTATGAGATGGAGATGAACTCCTTCCAATGTCGAATCTCCTAGTTTATCGGCAACTCCACTAACACCGTCAAACGATCCACTGCAGCACAAATTTTTGATAACTATGAACACTAGTTAGAGTTGTAGTTTTATGAGTCAAAAATTATTATATTTTTAGCTTTGAATAGTAATTTTTCATAACTTTGTTCTGAGCTGGAGAAGGTTTTCAAGACTTGAAAATCCAAAAGGGTTTCGTCTTTAATAATTGGACTTAGGTCACTTGGATTCTCCATACTTGTCCTATAACACGAGTTAAATCATCATACCCATTTGAATGGAAGATCATCTAGGTATAGTTTTCTATCTCATGATGTGAGGCTAAAAACCTCAATTCTTGGAGTATGATTTTGTGAATATATGTTTCATTATTTGTTGGGTATTTTTTTCTCTTTGATTCATTGTATATTAGTTGTGATTTTGTTTTGTAGTTGTAGATTAATTTAATGAGTTTGTATTTGAAAATGCAAGTTCATATATCTATTGTTGGCTTTCGAGAGAGAGAAGTCGGGAAACTAAGACTACTAAATTGATGGTCGGCGGGAGGGGGTCACCATGAGTCTCAACTTGAGAGACTAAGCCTTAGTTTCATTCGCACACACTCATCTAGAGAGACTGAGTGGATTAAGGTGTAGGCTAATCTTTATGCGGCAAGTGGCTGTCTGAGAGGAACCCATTTGAAACGGGGTAAGTTGCTGGAGAGAGAGCTTATATTATCACACTTATAACTAAGCCTAGTCACAATTACTCTGTGAATTCTCTATCAAAAATATGTACCCTATAAATTAGTCTATCATGTATTCCTCATCACATCCAAAAAATAGCCCCTCTTATTGATTTCTATTTTTGATCATTTTTCTTAATTTTTTACTTACCACTAACAATCTCTCAAATTGTTAATTGAAGCTTGCTTCACCTCCTGATTATGATGCTTTTAGTCAAAAATATATTTAAATACGACTTACTAAAATGAAATCATAATTTTCTACTAATTCTCACTAACTCTCCCTTGGGATACGGCTCTAACTCGTGGTTGGGTTACTATAATATTGCACTATCGTAGACACTCGAACTAGAAGTTGTGTCTATGATTACGCAAAACATCAAAATGGATATGCTAACAAGGAGGGTCTTATGTGAGAATATGTATTTAAGCAGAGCTTTCTTTCTTCTTAGGTGTAGTTGTTCTAACCTCAGTTCTAGTTACTTTTCTTTGAGTTGTTGTGTAAGTTGAATATGTCAAGCATCCGCAAGCAAATAGAGTTTTGTCCATTAGAGGTAATGATGTTCCTTGACAACATCCTAACCTTCAAGAAATTGGAGGGTGAGAAGATCCATGAGTCATAGGAAAGATTTAATGAACTATTAATCCAATGCCCCACTCATAGAATTCTTAGTGTAGTACTTCTTGTTTTTTTCTAGAGATGTCTTCATCCAGGAAACAAGTTGTTGGTTGACCAATTCATTCTGGGTGGTATTGCAAAACAAACATATGCAGTGGATGCCCAACAGCTTGACAACATGGCTAAAATGAACCAAGATGTAGAAGGGGCTTCATGATGGCCGCGCTGATGACTCAAACTGATGAGTTGGATAAAAAGATGTGGAAGATCAATTCTCAGTGCAAGAAGAAGGATAAATATAACCCCCCTCATGAGAGAAAAAGTCTTAAGCAAAATGAAGTTAAATGCATTGAGGGATAGAGTGTTGGAAGAATTCAAGGGATCAAGCGAATGATTTGGTCTCATTCAATAGCTATCCAGTTGCTTGAGACTTAGCATCATTTTTTTCTCCTACAGCTAGCATCTTCTCTAAATCAATTGACGAATCAACAACACGGTCCGTCGATGGATCCACGGTCCGTCAATGCCCTCCGTCGTTCAATACTTAGACTTTCTTCAACTTCGGGTACTAGAACTATCTCTGATCCAATCGACGATTAAACAGGATGGTTCGTCAATCAATCGAAGGACCGTCAATCATTTTGTGGCCCCACAATTGGTAAGATTTCCCCGAGATTCTCCAGATGCCTGATATTTCAGTTGACGGTCACCATTTACGATCCGTTGATGAAACGATGGGCCATCGATGGCTATCGTGGGTCACCTCTATAATAAATCTCAGCTTCCTTCTGCATTTAGATTTTGGACACCTTTCCTGCAAAACAAAGATAAAAACATGTTAAAACTACTACAAAAAGGGTCTAGACACACAACAATCTTAAGGAAAAATCATTTAAAGTCCCGTGAAACCACGATACATCAACACCCTCAACTTAAATTCGTTGTTTGTCATCAAACAATGCACTATGACTCAACACAACACTTTGTATAAAAGAATCCTCTTTTAGACTTCCGCAATCACATGGCTATCAATCCCAACTTCTTCTTAGCTTTAGTGCATGTTTCTACTCTTAGTCTTGATAAGCTCACTCATGTGGATCATACCATGACATAAACTCACCATGCACCAGCACCTCTACTCTTTTGAGTCTTGCCACGGTACCAATTTTCCGATATTGTAACTAGTGTCCTCACTTTAAAAGAAATCCTTCTTTTTCGCACAGTGATTTTAACTTTAGGTACAAGGATCATTATTCAACACGCTCAAAACCAATTCATACCTAGTTAGTACTTGTCGTCATAGGCTTGCCCTTATTTTCACTACTTAAGTTTACCAAATTAGACTCTTAGGATCACGATAGGACTCTCTAGGCTTGTAACGTAGGCCAAGGTTAAGGTAAGGTACATATGGGTACATTTTAGTGACATTTTTCCCTCCTTGACATTTCGGCTAAGCGTCCTACCTCTTTCATTGTCTAATATGCCCTACTTTCTTTCTTGTCATCTTCGCCTTGCTTTCTCCTTTGTTCTTATGGAAGTGACTCTTACTTCTTTTTGTTCAACTCTTTTTTTTTCTTTTCTCTTTTTATTTTATTCACTTGATAATTTTTACTGCTCACTTCTCTTGATCACTTTTGCTTTTCTTTTCCACATTACACTTTTCATACCCTCTTTTTGGGTCATCACTCATAATAGCCATCCTCAACTTATGGCTATGCAATGAGTCGAGGTACACATTACCCAATGTTAGGTCAGGTCCAAGACGTGGTCAATTTCTACATTAGCTACCCTCAACTTATGCTTTTGGCCTAAGTTGAGGTGCACATGTAAAAAAAAAGGGACTAGGACTAACGCATTATGCCCAGGAAGGTGAGTTGGCAAAGAAAAGAAAGGTCAATTATAGGCTTTACATATATGGATCACAAAAGAATAACAATTTCATTTGGTGCACTGTATTTTAGGCTAGATGTTTGGTAATTCGAACAAGGGCCTATGATCCATTCCTCATCGTCTAGCACAGATTCCATTTGTAGGACCAACCGGTCAAGTTCTACATAGGTACCAACAGTGGAACAATAAAACTTCCTCACACTCTCTTGACACCTCATTACCCTATCAGATTTTCAGAAACCTAGTTTGAGTTTTGTTTTAGAGTCATGCAGTGGGTGCATCTCTATGTCATAATTTGAGCTAGCACATTCAACTACTTTATACCTTTACATTCAATCATTTTCTTAGAAAGGGATATCATTTAGTCTTAGACATCATTCTTCATATTTCACTTTCATAATTTGTACAAGTTACGACATGCCGGTTCAACATGAAAGTAATCAGTCTCTTGGGGCAAAAGAACACATGCAAGAAAACCCCTAAGAGAGGATCGTGAGTTGGGCTACTCAGACATAACCCTAACACTCACTTTCGGTGTACCCCACCCCCAACAAGAAAAACATTCAATTGTCCCCAATGCATAAGAAATATAAAGACAAGGAGGTAGGTGAGGCAAAACATGAGGCGCATAGCGCCGATGATCAACAAGTAGGAAGGTCCGGTTTCTCGAAACCCGCAACCTCTGTATAAGGGACACCCTCAGTGCTTCCCACAACGATCTCCGCACCCTCAGTGATGTTCCTCTCAATAGACTCAGGTTTGGAACTAGATGCCTCAACAGTCAACTCTCTGAGCCCTCATCTGACGGGTCTCCACATCAATGAACAAGTCTCTCCTTGCCGCCTCAAGGTCTGTCAGCTTATTCTTCCTCGTACAGGCATCCTCTCCCTCTGTGGTGCTTTTGGAACGGTGCCTCTTGGCACGCTCACGTGGATCAAGCGGCGGTGCATTAGGGGGAGTGAATAGTACAACAAGCATTGTGTCCTCCGCTAGCTCAATGGGTACAGTCTCGGGCTGATGTCCCCTCATCTCAAGGATACTGTCAACATCCTCCCGCATACTCGCCACAACCTCTGGAAGAGTAATGAAGTCAATAGTGGGAAATGGGCGTGCAATAATCCGTAGCTTAAATACATCAAGGCGTTAGTGAAACACTTGAATATTCTGCTTGTCTGTTAGGCCACCACTTCTCAATCCGGTCCTCAGCCTCGGTAATTGATTTCTGCATCAAAGGGTTGATATGATGCAGCAAGATGACCATCTAGGCCTCTAACTTCTGGAACCTAGCTATCGGAACCAGTGCTGTTGGCGGTGGAGTAGACCGGGAGGAAATAGGTCCTATACTAGTGCGATGGGTGGACCCGGTCGGGGTTGTCTCAGAAGGCCCTCAAGTGGAAAGATCAGCCCCTTGGGCTAACTCTACCATATCCACTAAGTTCTCATTCTGCGATTGCAACTCGACTCTAGTCCCTCTCCGTGGTGCCGCAACATTGGCCTCATCCCTAATGTGACCTATATCCACAGTCCGGACCAGAGTACGGAGGGCATCACGGTGCCAAATGGGCACGCCAGCATCCCTCCATAAATGGAAGATCATACAAGCGAATGGGTAAGAGTAGAGGTCATAAATACATCTTATGTATCATTGAGATCAATAACTTCGCGAAGTCGATCTCCAAGTAGGCTATCAAAGCTTCTGCCAAAATCGCTCTATTCCATGTAAGATTGTCATCTGCTGCCGTGGGAGATAGGTGGTGGTAAACTAACACCCAAAAGAAATTGGATGTGAAAGTGATGTTGGCCTTATTGATAAGGCCTATGGGGTCTAACACCCAGTCTGCTCCCTCACCGTCAATGGACAACTGCTGTTCAAGCCACCTCTTGGTGGAATCTCTATGATCGATGGTCCTCTGAAACTAGCCACTCTTGACCATAACCCACCTGTAAGCAAACTCTGGGGTCAAGGGGGTCAGATATATCTATGGAGGTGCCATATAAGAAATGACAGGTGGTGGTCAGAAAAATGTCTACCAGGCAGCCTCGAACTAGAACTTGTGTGAGTGAGTCCTGTTTGACAGTTTTCACCTGCCTGTCAAATAACCTTGGAGAGTCGCCACATATGAGGCGTAGTTTTCTCGAAGAATATCCTTGCTATACGACCGAAGACTCAAAGCCATCAACTCGAGACTGTGGCGGGTAAACAATCTATGAATATCAGGGATTGTGTGAAGGCTCCCTGCGAGAACTCTCTACTCGACTGTCACAAACCTGGTCATCACCCCCTTGTCAATGAGAACTTTTGCATCCCTCTAGACCTTATACTGGCAATCTACGCACCACCGATTGGGCTCATCAGGAACTAGTGCAGGGACATCATCCTAGGGTGTCGGAGCAGACTCCGAACTATGAGCCTTATCAGACGAGGCTTGGTTGGCAGGCACCTCTGGTTGAGTGGCTCCAAGTGATCTAGAATCGGAGGCAGTGACCTGATTCGACCCCGTAGAGTGGGTTGACTTTGAACTAGATGCTGCGTCGGAGCCAGACGCTCCTTCAGAACTTGAGGCTGGCCCAGACGGTGTGCCGATTAGTGTACGCTGCTCATCATATGGGAGGCAGTGACTGCGCCAGAAATCACCTTCTTGGGGGTACCCCGAGTGGCTCTTGCAGCTGGTGTAGGGGTCTTAGTGCTTGGGGGCACGTATTCAGGATCCCTCTCATTGTCGGAACTGCCAGTCATCCGATGAGATGGTGCCACGGACATGGACCTGCCCCTGAAATAAACGATGTTTGGTTTGGGGGCCATATATTTGTAACACAGTTGTTAGTCTCATAGCAATCTTACTACACACACAAAACAAATAAAGATTAAAAAAAACACAAGGCACATTCCAGTTCAGACTGCAGTACTGGTTGGCGGGTATTATCGATGGCCCATCGATGAATCATTGATAGTGTCCATCGTTAGACACTTAGACAATTTTTAGATTCTTCATTCGACAGACCTCTCATTTGGAAATGACGGACATGCAGAACTGCCCGTCGATCAGTCAACGGATCGTAGTCCACTTCCGTTATTTGACACTTAGAATAATTCTTGAACTCTCACAATTGAGGGTTTCAGTTTGAAACAACAGACATGCAGAACGAGCCGTCGATCAATCGACGGACCGTAGTCCACTTCCATCATCTCAGAATTCATCAATTTTAAGGTTGATCAACCAACGGACCCGATCGATGGCCCATCGATGAACCGATGATCCACCTACGGGGTCTCGTGTTGTTGGTCAGAGATAGATTAGACCTTGTTTTTAGTAGCACATTTTGACACATTTTAGACCCTCATAAATTTACCCATAATCTAACAATGATTACAAGACCATTTCTTCATCCTTAGGGTTCTAATTTTGCAAGGTTCATTATCGGATTCAAAGATGCTACCGAACCCAAAATCGGAAAGTCTATAACTCATATTAGACCGAAAATACAACTACCCATTCACTTATTATCATTCTAAGGTACATTTTACCCAATATTTAACAAGTAAAAACATACAAATTTTTTTGTCACTAAGTCAAGACCTACATTTAAATTTTCGTTTCCAACAGCAAATGAACGAGAATTCTTCATGCAACGGAATTCTAAATACCTAAAAATTGTAGTGGACTGATTGGGTGAGTGACCTTGTCAACAACCAACAGGCCCTCCTTTGAACACCGACCGAAGAAAGCAAGAAAAAGAGTAGAATTTTGCAAGGAGAGGATTTTGGGAGTTTGGGAAATTTGGGAGTTTTGGAGATTTTGATGAAAATAGAAAGGGGAATTATGGTGATATGATGGGAAATGAAGGAAATAAGGGAGGGAAACGGTTGGTAAAGGATTTGAAAAGATTTTGGAGGTTATTTGAACAGTTTTTCTTTTAATATAACCGGTCGGTACGGGATGGGTCACTGGTTCTTTGGACAGATGACACCCCATCGACGGTCAGTAAGTAAGTCAACAAATCGTCGATTGCACAAAAAACTTAGACAAAATTTAGGATATACCTGGGATCTATAGACACCATCGATGGTCCGGTGATGGAACGACGGCCCATCGATAGGGTCCGTAGATCTATGCACCAGACCATTTTCTGTAGAATTCTTTGTTTTGGTCCCTCCACATTGAACACCCATTAAGCTAATCTTTTTGTGTTTTTTTTAAACACTTTTGAGACACGGACCCTAAAATAATCTCTAGACAACACTAAAAAAATAACACATGAAGATGAGTAAAACAAAACGAAATAAGAGAATGCAACTGTTGCTATCAAGAAAAGAAAAACCTATTGTTGGCTAGAGGATACACCTTGGGTTGCATCCCAAGACACGCTTGATTTAACGTCGCGGCACGATGCACGATCCTTGATTACTCAGACTTCATTAAGGTGATATGCCTCAACCACCTCATGGACACCCTCCGCATGCCCTAGTTATTTCTTTATTCTTTGCCCGTTAACAGTGAACTTCCCACCCTCCTTGTTCTTCAGTTCAACCTCTCCATGTGGAAACACTTTATAATAAGGTAGGGTCCCGTCCACCTGGACTTGACTTTGACCGAAAACAAGCGGAGCCTCTAATTTAATAGAAGCACCAAGTCCCCAACCGCAAATTCTTGCTTTTCAATCTTTTGGTCGTGGTACTTCTTTATCTCTCATTATAGATGGCTGAACTTTCATATGCTTTTAGGCAAAACTCATCAAGCTCATTCAATCCATTAAGTCTCTATTCCACTGCTTCATTCTAATTCATATTCAATTTCTTCATTGCCCACATGGCTTTGTGCTCTAACTCAACTGGCAACTAACAAGCCTTCCCTTATACAAGTTGGTATGAAGACATACTTTTGGGGGTCTTGTATGCAGTCCGGTAGGCCCAAAGAGCATCATCAAGCCTCCTTTACCAATCCGTTCTATTAGCATTTACCGTTTTTGACAGGATTTGCTTAATCTCTCGATTGTACACCTCAACATTCCCACTAGTCTGTGGATGGTACGGAGAACCCCATATTTCTCCAATAGCCCTTTGAACAACTTATTGCAAAAGTGAGACCCACCATCACTAATAATGGCCCAACATGTGCCAAATTTGGAGAACATGTTCTTTTTCAAGAGCGCGGTGACACTCTTCCCTTCATTGTAAGAAAGCACTATGCCTTCCACCCATTTTGACACGTAGTCCACTGCCACAAGTATATATATCATCCCATGATAACTCATAAACGGGACCATAAAATCAATGCCCCATACCTAAAATAATTCAATTACTAGAATGGGATTTAAAAGGAGCTCTTGCATCTTCGAAATTCCTCCATCTCTTTGACACCTATCACATGACTTGGCAAACTCATGAGCATCTTGATGAATGTTGGCCAATAGTACACACACTGCAACATCTTGTGGGAAGTCCGGATACTACTATGGTGTACACCCACAGGCAAGGAGTGCATGCCTCCAAAACACGTAACATCTCATCCGGCAAGCAAAGGCGAATAAGCTCATAAGAACAACTCTGATATAAGTAAGGCTGATCACAAAAGAATTTTTTTAGATTATGCATGAACTTATTCCTATGATGGAACAACAAGTCGGATGGGACTATATCACTGGCCAGATAATTTGCAAAATCTGCAAACCATAAAATCAAGTCATGAGAAGCGGCTAATACATGCTCATCAGAGAAGGTATCATCAATTTCAGACTTTTCACCCAACTCTTGCATCTCTTAATCCTCCAATCTGTACAAATGATCGGCAACATGATTTTCAGTCCCTTTTCTATATGTTACTTCAAATTCAAATTCTTGCAATATTACCACCCATCTAATCAACCTTGGCTTCGTATCCTTCTTTGCTATCAAGTACCTCAAAACGGAGTGGTCAGTATGCACTATGACTCTCATGCCAAGAAAATAGGAGCAAAAGTTTTCAAAATCGAATACCACCGCAAGAAGCTCTTGTTCAGTCATAGTGTAGTTCTTTTGTGCTTAATTTACGGCCGCATAATAAATCGAGTACTAGGACTATCTCAAATCTAATCAACAATTCAACAGGACGGTCTGTCGATCAATTGATGGACCTTCGATCCTTCCACATCCCCACACTTAGTCAAATTTCCCCAAGTTTCTCCAGATTCCTCAACTTTCAGTCGATGATCACCATATATGGTCAGTCGATGGAACGACAGACCATTGATGGCCTTCGTGGGTCACCTCTACAATAAATCTCAGCTGCCTTCTACATTTTTGTTTTCGACACCTTTCGTGCAAAACAAAGATAAAAACATGTCAAAACTACTACAAAAAGGCTCTAGACACACACCAATCTTAATAAAAAAGCATTGAAAGTACCGTGAAACCATGGTACATCAAAGGACATCTGAAGAACTCTGCTGATCACCTCATGATTGAAGAGCATCGAAACAGTTCTTCTTATGAAAATCGAAACTGAGACCACTTTCTTGTGTATGAGCATTTTCCCTTCCTTGAGTCTTCAACGTAGGGAAATCCCTCTTCATGTGAAAACTCTTACCACTGTTATAGCAATTACCCGTGCCAACTAGACAGTTGCCTTCATGTTTTCTACAAAACATATCACAAATAAGATTATCAACATAAGAACCACCACCTCTTCCTTCTTTAGGCTTGGGGGTAGACACTTTATCTTAATTGACTCTTAGAGTGTTAATAGGACCTTTGTTTGGGAACCTACTCTTGAAAATTGTCTTATCTTTACCTCTAACCTATCCTTGGAAGAATTTCTATCTTCGGCCTTTGTCCTCTTCAACTCCCTACCAACGTGCTTAAGCTTTTGCTCCTCAATTAGTTCGGCATGAACCATGAGACGAGAGATGTCCATGCTAGGAATCAACATATCCGACCTACATTCATTAATTACAAGGTCATATATACCCATAACAAATTTGTTCATCTTAGCCCTAGAATCCTCCTCCATAATAGGAGCATGTTAGGATAGTTGAGTGAACTTTAGGCTATACTCCTTCACGCTCACACCCCATTGCTGAAGATTGCTAAATTCTTTCATTTTACTCTCCCTTAATTCCAAGGGTAAGAGTCTATCAAGTAATGTTATCTTGAATGATGCCTAAATAACAAGACCTTCTCTAATAGACCTCTCTTTCTTCCATTGTTCCTACAAAACTTTTGTCACATCTTTGAGTTGATAGGTCGCTAGTTCCATATTCTCTTGATCAAACACACCCATTTCATCTATTACCTTGAACACTTTATCAATGAACCCTTGGAGGTCATCGTGAACTTTTGAGCCAAAGAAAGTATGGGGATTTATCCTTGAGAAATTCATAATCCTAGAAGCGGTAGTGCTAGAATTGGGGTTCACTTGCTCCCTACAATCTCTAGCCATTTGGGTTGCCAACACTTGAGTTAAACTATGAATAGTCGTCCTTATTTGAACATTAGACGTAGCCCCTTCTTCATTAGGAACTTAATGGTTTTGAGGAGCTTGAGGGGGAATCACCAAATGCACATTCTCCTTATCGGCCCTCCTAGTATTAGTTCTTCTTGTATTCATTTCCTATAAGCACAATAAAAATATTAGAACAAAGGACTAGATAGAGTTAATACCCTTAGGAATGACTAATTAGTATCAAAGAGTGAAAGTTCCTAAGCATCTTATAGACTCTCATTCATAAGTGTGGCACGTTTCACACCCATGAACAAGACTCTACTCAACGGGATATTTTGTGAAACCAATCGAACCTTATAATCCACCTTATGCTCTTATATTAAATTTGTAACGACCCAAGAGCACCCCGTATTCGTTACCAGCGTACTCAATCTCGATAAGGTCTTATACAAGACCTTAGCATAGGTCATATCATGTATCATAGAATAAAAATGTTGAAAAATTTAATAGTTTTACTTTGGAAGTTCAACTTCACTTCATATATGGAAATAAAAACTACCTTTGTCAAAACATACAATCTAGACATAGAAGAGTAGAAATTGAGACTTAGCCCTTACATAATTAAGAAGTCTAGAAATAGGAAATACAACATCATAACAAAAGAACTAAAGAGTTAGAACATAGGGCCTTGTCCTCGTACTTAAGGACTCAAAAACATTGAGAAACAACTCAAAGTTTCCTTGAGAAATAGCTTTACAATCCTCAATGGCCCGAACCTACATTTTTAGGAGAATGTTGAGAAATATGAGTGAGTACATCACACGTACTAAGTATGGCTACTATGCATAAAAAACATTGGAACATGCATAAAAGGAAATTTTAGTCAAACCATGTTTCTTATCAAGTAAATATAATATGCACATAAATTAAGAATTGTAAGCAATCCCAACATAATATAATCTCAACATGTAGACAACCCAAGAAATAGTTGTTCAATGTAAAGAATAGAATCTCATAACCCTATCGAAAGCAAAGTGTCACATTAAGAAACCTACTTCATACATGCATTCATCATCTCATATTTTTCAGGAATTGTCATATTCATAAAGATCAGACATAGCTTAACATAGACAAGCCATAATGAACATAATCATAAAAGAAATGCAACAATATCTTAAGATCCAACAAGTGTTGTGTAAGAGAAGTCACTTACCATCCCTCACACTATGTAGAACCCCTTAAGAAAACCATAGTGAGAGTTAATAGATTTCATTCATTTACTTTTACATTAGGGAAAGAAGTTGCAATAACCGACATTAGACCAAGTGAGCTACATGCAATCCGGTGTTCTACTCCCACACCAAAAAGAGCGGGCTAACACTTGCCTAAGGTGTAACCTTTCGTACATAGCTATCTTGGTGGATCCACTAAGCTAGAGTACTATATGAGCACATAGTTAAGGGTCATGGATATGTTACTTGAAACCGTAACTTGGTCATGGGATTTCCATCTCATTAGACAACACAAATCTTGGGATTCCGGATTTGTTAAACATGATGAAACCCATGTGGGGAGCCAGAATTACTAAACATTAGACCCAATCTCATTTAGATTCCCTTTCGGTGATAAGCATATATTACTTTTAGTAATAATCTTTAGTCATCACATAAGTTCAAATTATCCTTTACTAGACACTTATGTAAACATCTTATCATAATAGATCAAAAGCGTTCATAAGTGAGAATAGTCCTTTCACTTTTACAAAAATTACGAAGTGAGTAAACCTTTATCTTTAACATTTCATTATAATCATGAGAACTACCTTCAAATCATATACAATTATACCATATCATACATAAATACGTCATAGCTTATTCAAGTGTTTAGGGTTAAGGATGAGAGGACCTTGTCATCAACACTACAATAACACATTAGATATAACATCATTACTATCTTAGTAATTCATATTTGATGCTTGAAGTCAAGGAAGAACTAACATTCATACTTTCTTGCCCTTCATGGGACTTCATGCTTCAATCATCCAACAATGCATAACCAAACACAATATAATGTAATTCATGAAGAAATAACAAAACTAACATCAATATAAACAATTGATATATGCATCATCTTCTATCAATTCAGTACATCAAATCCATGATTTGTGGAATTGGGGAAGAACATGGGTCAAAGGAAATTTCAAGTGAAGAACAACAATTATCCATCATTATACACCTAAACAACCTTAAGTAATAATAATTCATCATAATTGATTCAAATTTTCGTTTTTCAAAGAAGATCCATGCGTATAGAAAATCCCTAGATTTTCGGGAATATTAAAAATATCTTTGGAGGGACCTCTTTGGGAAAGAAATCTTAAGAGTAAAAGAAACCATACCTTGGTGAAGATTTAGCCACGAAATCGAGTTGAATCCTTTGAGAATTGATCCTCTTCTTGAAGCTCCAAAGTTCTTCAATGGAGGTTTGGGAGAGAGAGAGAAACTCCTATATTTTTTTACTTCTAATTGAGCGTTTTGTCATTTTGATTTGGGAATGGGTGTAAAATGATTAAAAACTATATATATATTAACCCTCCCAAAATATCCAAAACACCCCTACACTAGTTGGACCTTAAAATAAAAGTCCAACTTGACTTTTTATTAAATCCCAAAATCTTCAAAATTAAAGGTGGGTATGTGACGCGAAATAGGGTCCAAATAGGCAGAAGGCGTTGTGTCAGCTCCGCGATGCGGAACTGAAATTTTCAGAAATTGGCACCAGGCATGCAATGTGCGACCACTCTCAGATTCCACCCGTCATAATTTCTTCTTAATTTTTCGTCTCTAAATCCTCCAAACTACCACGACTCTTTACCCAAGCACTTAGGACTGTAATTACCCCTTTTTAGGTCATAATTCATTGGGTTAGACTCTAACTTAGGTCATAGAATATCTAGGGTGTTTCTGTAGGTGAGTAGTTAAGATGGTTGTTACAATTAATGTGAGTGGTACAATATGCGATTTGATCATTAAATAAGAGTGATGATGTGTGGCTAAGTCATAACACTAAACAGAGAATTAAGAGGTGTACGTGTGATTGAATGTAACCAGACGAGGTGCCATTTAAGTTAATGATTTTTCATGCGTTCCTAGATAGTATATTTAAGTTGTTAATGTGGAATAGACTACTGTAAGGATTCAAATATTTCCCTTAAAATTTAGATAAAAAAGCCAAATAACCCAATAAGAAGAGGTTAATAGACGCATCTTAGAATGAAGTCTTAGAAGGAACCCTATTACCTAACCAAGAGGGTCCAATATCTATGAGATAAGCCTTTGTCGAGTATTAGAGTAAAACAAATGTTGACCTGTTTAGAGATGATGAGAATAGTGACAACGCCCACCTAAAGTTCATCCATTTCTACTGATAGGCGGTCGTAATCAAGTACAAGCCCAACTAAGAGGTAGGGTCGAACCCACATGATGTGATACGATAAAAAAATCAATTACTGAGTAAAATGGTATTCTAATAGTTTGATGGTGTAGATATTTTTGAATGAATAAAGTACATGACAAGGGTTTGACAATTAATGTAAAATGGGGGCATATGAGTTTAAAATAGAAAACTACAAACACTCAGGAATAAACAAGTAGAGAGGTATCCTTCTATGATCAAACAAATGCAAATATGACTAAATGGGTGATTATTATTTACTAGAAATCATTGAATCTTTTTGGGTACGCTAGTATTTAGGTGTAAAAGTCATTTCCCAATAAACTATCATGAATCAAGAGTGTTTTCTAGAACCTCGACAATAACTCATATAAACAACTCAATACCTCAATCAATCTGCTTTTTCGAGCTAGATCAGTAGGATTTGATTTAGACCAACTTTGTGAAGCTCAATCTACAATAACACTATAACTACAATCATCAATCAATAGTTTTAACGATAAAACTTTTTTCTCAAGCAGTCTTAGAATGCTAGGCTAGAATTGTATTTGAAACTACAATTTATCAATTAAAATTAACTATCAATTTAAACCAATTAAAATCAACAATCAAATCACTAAATAATAACACCCAGAGGATAATTGAAGCATTCAATCACATAATAACACCCTCAACAATGAGGTTTTAGACACACATAATAAAGAGAAAGAAATAGTTATAAACTATGTTTTACATCAGCTTGGGCAACGATCCAAACGTCCTTAAAATTCTCAAATTGATGCCCAAATCAAATAAACCCTAAATTTTTTATTAAAAAGGTTAAAGAACAATGTGGGTACTCTCAAAACATCTATAAATCCTTTTTTCTTTTTAAAATTTCATTTGTAGGGTCCCTGAATTTTATCTTCGGAACCACTTAGTGAAATAAGTCAAGCTTCGCTGACCGTGTCTGCGTTGCACCTAGTATTCTTTCCAATTTCCTTCTTTACTTGGATTATTTCCAAATATAAACACATGCATGCTTTTTGTCGCAGGCTTTCCCATATTTTTAAATCAACGCGACATTAATCTCTGTCAAGATCACTATGGTTTTTCAAGGGTTGTAAAGGAGCTGAGGGTAAATGTATGATCATTTATGGTTAGTGACTTCTACATTCATGTAGTATTATTTTCATTTCACATTTTTTCCTTTCTTTTTTTAAATTCTCACAGTTCACTTTAAGTTCTTTTAAGCATTGGATACCCCCTTTCTTTTATACATTGCACAAAGTTTATTTCAACATTCTTTTACAATATCTAGGTCTTTTGCTTTTCTTCTCTTTTAAATTTTCTATGGGGGGTTCCATATTCTTAACCTCAATCCATCAAGGGACAGTATTTTAAAACTTTCTTGACTTTCCTCATTTTCCCACAAAATCGTCAACTTAGGCGGCTATTCAAATGGACCAATGCTTAAAAATGTTTTAGGTAATGGGAAAATAGGTAAAATGTGTTCAGGTTTCATCTAATGAAAAGGCTAGTTTAAAATGGTTTCAAGCAAGGGTCACACTCTAAAAAGTGGTAACTAATAGGTATAATAGTAATTTAGTTCACTCTCAAAAAATTGTGCCTATGATCATATATATATCATTTGCCTACATTAGTCACTTGGAGCAATGGGGAAAGTTCTACGTATACCCAAGAATATATTTTAAGAAGATCTCACGACACATGGTATTCAATAAAATAATCAATAAAGATTTTACATTTTGTAGCTCGGTTGGGACTATAATAACATGATTTATTTCAACAATCGGCTAGTCACAATGAGGTTCCATGAGTTTATAGAAGACTTATGCAACTCATATTTGCCTCAATGGAATTATATAAACATATCATTCAATCAAGAGCACTATGAAAGTCATCGGTATTGATCGCAATCGATACTCAAATATGCAAGAGAAAATCCACAAAGATAGGCATCAAAATACAACCCAATAGGGTAGGTTCGACGATACCACCCTTCCAAAGAAAACAAAACATTGTCCTGAATGTACATATAATTAATATACCTAATAGGTCAAGCAACTAAGAATTTGTAAATTAAAAGATCAAACAAGGAAGAGATCTTACCTTCACTCCCAATCTTCTAGTCCACTTTTCTTTGATTCACCAAATTTTCTAGAAAAATTTTCAAAATATTTGAGCAAGACGGCAAGTTTAGTCGGGCTCGCTGACTTTTTCTGAATTGCAACAGAAGTGCATACATCTCACTGAAGTTTCCAGATAAATTTGTTTGCCATTAAGATAAAGATGGCAATCTTAGTCGAGATCGCCAACTTGTTAGTAGGTGAACCGAAATGGTTAGGCCTATGATGCGTTGTTGTTGTGTAAAAAATGACGATTTTAACCTACATATTGAGAAAACATTATTCAAAAACAACAAAAGACATTGATTTACTCCTAGGAATAGCCTTATTTAACATCGTCTCATGATGTGGAAGTTCTCTCAACCATCTTCCAAATAGAGCACTTGAATTACCAAAACATCAAGCCATTTTCCAAGGTCGATCTTTAACTATTTCCCATTAAATTTGAATATCAAACCTTCATTGGTTTCAACCTCAACTTCTCCATTGGGTAACACTAGAGTGACTTTGAATGGCCCTGACTATTTTGATTTTAGTTTATTGAGAAATAATCTCAAAAGAGAGTTATAGAGAAAAGATCACAATTATTAAACTCTCATTCAAGCATCTTTGCTTCATGCCATTTCTTCATTTTCTCCTTATAAAGGGTTGAAGTGTCATATGACCTCAGCTAAAACACATCCATTCTTGGAGTTGATTCATACTTCCTTTTGAAACACCTACTAATTCAAGTTTAACACCTTTAATAACCACAATATTTTTGTGTTCAATCTCGATTGGCAGGTCACAAGTCTTTTCAAATAATAATTGGTGCGGTGAAATTTCAATTAATATCTTTAAAGTGGTGTGGCACACATAAATATCATCATCTAACTTTCGAGAAAAGTCAGTCCGATTTGCGTTTAGTAGTTTTGCTAAAATACTCTTGCTTCTCCGATTGGATACTTCAACTTGGAAACTTATTTTATGGATGATAGGGGGTTGACACTTTGTGCTTAACTCTATATTTTCTCAACAACCAAGAAAATCTTTTGCAGAAATGAGACCCTCTATCAGTGATAATATGACTCGGGTACCAAACCATGCAAAATGTATCGCTTTAAGAATTACACAAAACTTTTTCTTTCATTGTTAGGCAAAGCTTCATCATCTACCCATTTTGAAACATAATTAACTGTCATAATGAGTTACTTGTTTCTGAAAGATCTCAAAAATGGACCTATGAAGTTACTTCCCCAAATATCCTATTAAGCCTCTAGGATAAGATTAGGAGGTAACTCATGACTTCTTGATACTTCTCCTTGTTTTTAGCATTGTATTCATTTTCATGGAACATGAGCATCTTGGTATAGTGAGGACAAATAGTATCCCCTTTGGAGCACTTTGGTGGCTGTGCATACTCCGCTGTGATGTCCCCCGACTGGAGATGAGGGGCAAGCATTGAGAATTTCACTTACCACCAATTCAGGCACACACTATCTAACTATGTGATCTTCGCATTCTCTAAATAGATTAGGTTCATCCGAGAAGTACTTCAGTGCATCGAACAACATCTTTTGTTGATAAAAATTCAGGCCCTCGCGCATAATCCCATACATTACATCATTATTGAACTAAGCATACCATGGTGAGTTTTCATCTTATTTACATCACTGTTTGGTGGGGAAGTTTTAACTTAATGTCCTTTGCACTGGGATCAACAATATTTGTTTCTAATAAACATAAGCTATCTATCACTTGGTTCTTTCACTATTGTCCATATTTTACATAAAAATTAAATTCTTTCAACAACAACACCCACCTAATCAATCTTGGATTTGCATATATCTAAGCCATCAAATATCTATCAAAGTTCCCAACAAATATGGTCTAAATTTCTAGATGCATACACCACTGCTAGAAATTTTTTGTGTGTGAAGGTATAATTCTTTTGAGCCACATTCAAGGTCTTAGTTGCATAATAAACTGGGTGAAATAATTTTCCTTTCTGTTAATCAAGAACATCCCCAAAGCAACACCACTAGAATAACACATGAGTTTAAATGGAGTACTCCAATCGAGTGCAATAGTGATCGGGTATGACACTATTTGTTTTTTAAAAAATATGCTTTTAGGAAGACATCATCAAAGTTAAAGCTATATTTTCTTCTCTAAATATACAAAGAGGGTGCTATACTTTGGAAAAATCCTATATAAACCGCTTCTTCAAACATGCATGCCCTACAAAACTCTAGAAACCTTTTACCAAAATAATAAGATGTAATTTAGCATTGACTTCGAATTTATCATGATCAACCTGACTTACTTATCCTCAAATTTTATGTCCCAAAACAATGCCCTCTTTCATCATGAAATGAGACTTTTCCCAATTTTATATCCAATGTGTTCAAGACATGCTTCAATTAAATCACCAGCAACCGAATAATAATCCATGAAAACCTCCATTGAGTCTTCATCCATATCTCCTAAAATAGAAAGCATACATACTTTGAATGTTGCCTGAGCATTTGAAAGCAAAAGTTCTATAGGGACATGTAAAAGTGGTTTTTTTCTTGATCGGATAGTGCAATGGATTTCGTGTTGTATTTGGACTAGCTATCCAAAAAGCAATACAATTTAAACCATGAAAACCTATCAAGAATTTGGTCAATAAATGGCATACAAATATGATCTTTCTCAGTCCTATGCATCATAAACTTGAAGTTCATCCACATCATTATTTGAAAGGATGATAACGAGAGGTTCACCCACACGGAAACCTCACATACACTTGCCACTGCCTCATCAATTACATCAAGAAGTGAAACTACATTAATGTAATTCAGTTTCTTCATCGATGTATACACATTGAAAGTAAACTCCTCATCATTTAATAAAAAATTTAGGTCACCACTTTTAATATCCAGAAGGGCTCTTCCGGTAGGAAAAAGGACTAATATAGTAGCCACCTTAACATCAATATCAAAATAAAAAAAGCAAAGTCGACTAGAAAAATGAACCTATCAACTTTCACCAAGATGTCATAAAGTATGCCAATGGGATGCTTAATAGATTGATAAGCCATGAGAAGATATAATTTCTTTGATTTATGTTCACCCTACCCACGTTGTTTGAAAATGGTATATAACATACAACTTAATACTTGCCCCTAAGCCATATAAAGCTTTGGAAAACTGAAGCATCCTAATAGTACCTTGAATAGTAAACGACCGCGGATAAGTTCTCTTCATAATAACATTGCTTGTCAGGATGGCACTATAACTATGAGACACTTCTACCGCTTAAAAATCCATACTCCTTTACTTGATGACTATTCTTTCATGAACTTTTCATAGACCAAGAATCTCCAACAACACTCCAACTAAAGGCAAATTTATAGATAGAGTCTTGAACATAGATAGAAATCATTGGAACATTGTATTTTCATTCTTCGTATTTATTCTTTGAGGGACTGATGTACTGAATTTTTGCAAAAATTTAGTAGGCTTTGAAGAATAAAAAACACCATAATGATATGTTCTCAATTCCTCGGTTGTAAGTAGTTTTGGACTTTCCTCAACCTCTTTAGGTATGTCATTTTCTAATGATTGGTAAGATTTTTCTAAACCAACGTCATATCCTTCTTTACTAGTTTTTCCCTCAACATTCACTTTATCATTCTAAACTATTGATTTCCCACTCCGAGTCAAGACCGCAAAGCATATAGAATTATTAGCCTTTCTATTCATCATTGTATGATCAACATACTTCTCTTGCAGCTTGGATTCTAAATGGGGTGAAAGTTGACTCATATGATATTCAAGTTGGTTGATAGAATAGTGAAGAAAGTTTTCTTTACTTTTCATGAATTAATAATTCAACCTTCATTACTTTCTGCGTTTCGTCGGACCCTTCCACGTTTCTAGAATTGTCCCTAGATTTTTTACTAGCACCCAAAATCTAGTCTTGATACCTTTTCCACCTATTTGATTTCATGAGTACCCCCATGACCTGTTTTGTTAAAAATTTTATGTGGGACATCATCTTTTCCTCGTTTTTATGTCGATTTGGATTCTTCTCCACTTGATCATTTGTCATCCCAAAGTTTAATAGAGTCACTTGATCTTTTCTAGTGAAAATTGGTTCTTGTTATCTCATCAAGAAGAGTAGATGCTATATCAAACTGTTGTTGCATGATTCCTCCTCGAACAAGATGGCCAACTTTACCATATCTCATTAATTTATTGATTATCCACTCACTTAAACTTCAGAATATCATCCCTCAACTTAACCATCTACAAGGGACTGAAAAACTAAAATAAAAAGCATACGTGCCTCCTCCCAACAAGTAAATAGGTCCCTTTGGAAGTCGTCTAACCACTTTTTTTCCTCCCCCATTAGAGAGAAATGAAACAAATAAAGTTTTACCGACTCGTGATTGATGTTCTTGAACGAAATTTCCCACACACGTCCACAAATATTTTGATGTGTTCATGAAGAACCTTAGTAGCTAGACCTCTGATACACTCTAATTACACCTCACGAAAGAAGTATAAGCGGTCATGGAAAAAGAAGGAACCCATGTTGTAGGTTGTGGTCGATCCCACGAGGAATATGGTTAAGACTTAAACTTAAATCAAAATTATCTCTTTTTAATCAAACAATTTCTGAGAAAATTAAACAGAGGGGTGTTATAAATATAAAAAAACAATTTTTTAATTTGAATGATTAGATAACAAGTAAAGAAGATTCAAAATTTGAGATATAAATCTAAGATGAAAAATAGGGAATATGTGTTCCTACAAGCTCTTAAAACAGTATTCCTAATAATAGTAATGTTATCCTAGTGTTTGACATTCAAGGAATATAAGATGGGTATCCCTAATTCATTGGTAATGCAAGTAATAAATTCAACTCAAAACTTGGTAAGTCTATGAGTGTGATCATCACTAACCCTTACCCTTACCCTAGATTAGTCATCATGAAGATTAAGTTGGGTATAAACTCTCACGCCAACTAATTGAAGTCAAAGTAATATCTAACAACAAATCCTTAACTAAATCTCTTTTGTTCAATCTTTTTCTCATTCATTACCCATGTTGTATGGCAAATAGGAACGAGGGCACTTTTAACGTTGCACACCCGTAGGAAGACATTTATATGAAAATATAAATAATACAATCATAAACACTATTACAGAAGTACTTAATTATTAGTCATACATTTATAATTGTTCATTGTTCCAAAAACCCTAGTTGTGTATTTAGCTACACATGATTAAGATTTAGAATTCATATTAGGTTAGAAATCATCAACTTATAATTAGAATAGAGGAAAAACGAAATCTTGAATTGAAATTCAATTTGCAAATTGCATAAAACAATCTTCCGGAATGTAATTGCTAAAAGTTTTCAATATAATTCGGAAAGACTGAAGAAAAAATATCCAATGTTATCTAACCCCTAACAATGGAAAGTATACCTCATATTTATAGTGTTTAAATACTAAACGAACTAGGGAAATAAAACAATGAAAATTATTTCCTGAAGCAGTTTTGACTGATGACAGGACCTACAAAGCGTGGATCGACCTAGGATCCGTGGTCACTTCCGCAGTTCAAGTACTAGAACTTAAACTTTCTTATCAGACCGACGTGTGTGCAGGACAATCATTAATTTGACCTGTGATCCGTCATTGATCTCCGTGGTTCCTCTCTTTCTCAAACTTCCCTTAACATCACCTACCCTGAATAACCTATTGACCGTCGTTAGAGCTATTGTTTGTCGTTTCAATCCAATGTTTAGTCAACAAATTTTTAACCAATTTCCTGTAAAAGATTACATAAAAATATTATATCCAATAATAAAATTTCCCAAGACACACACAAATTCCAAGTGAAATGCATAAAAAAACTGTAAATTCACGGTATATCAACACCCTTAACATAAACTTGTTGTTTATCCTTAAGTGAAACACTACGACTCTAAACGACACTTATATAGAAGCAAACATACAAACTCAAGAAATGACATGGCTTTCTCAATAAATCCAGTCATATAGTGCAAATATTCTCATTTAGACGCAACAAGCTAACTCATGCGGATTAAACCATGACATAGACAAACCAATAGATATCACTACATACACTTTAACCATCACTAAGGTACAAACTCTCAAAGAGTATAACTAGTGCCCCTACTTCAAAGAAATCTTTTTTGACACACCAAATATGATTTAAGTTTAATGTTTGAATCAACTCTCACACTTAAAAGTTAATTCAAATTCAGTTAGTTCTCAATACCATTGGCTTTCTTATTTTCACTTCATAGACTCTCCAAACTGGTCACTAGGGTCAGGTAGGGTACATTTCTGTACTTTAAGCAACTCTTCTTTCCTCCTTGACATTACATTTTCTATTTACCTCTTTTATCAACCAATGCTGACAAAAGTTTTTGATTTTCTACTCTTTTACTTTACTTTGTTTGGCGCAGATGTGACTTTGAATTTTTCACTTATCTTTCAAATTTTTTTTCTTCTTTATTTGTTTTTCAATATCATTATCATTATTTTTGTTTATTTTGTATCTAGTCAGACCTTTTTCTATCCTTCCCTTCTTCTTTATGCGACTCTTTTTTACCCTTTTCTTTAAGTGTCATTTTCCCTAGCCACCCTCTTCTTAAGTATTTTAATTAGTTGATGTACACAATATCTGAACTCGTACTACGACAAAGATTAAGGTAACTTTTGAATTTCCCACCCTTTACTTAGGCTTTTGGCCTAAGTTAAGGTACACATGTCCAAGGAGGACCAAGGCTAAAGAAACGGTATCCGTTAAGATCAAACATTCGGATCGAAGAGAGAATTTATGTCTTTTGGTTTGATCATTTTAGGCTTATATGAATTTATTTTAACAAGGTCCTATGATCATTTCCCAATACCTTGACTATATTATCTTAATAGGACCAACCACTATTAAAAAAAGTATGAATTACATAGGGATTTTCCTTGGGATTTGTATGACATTTCACATAAAAAACTTTGTTTCCTACAAATTTTCATACTAATTTCCACGAAAATTCCCATGTAATTTACAGTTTTCTTGTAGTGAATGAGGCAAGATATAGATTGACACATAATGAATAAACATGCAAAAGCTACTTGCACACTTGACACCTTGTTTCATTATAGGATCATTGAAGGACCAGTTAAAGTTTTATCTTAAGTCATGCTATCATACCGGTTCCTTATCATGAAACATGATCCAACATATTCAACACATTAAACCTATAGATCTAGCACATTTCAAAAGACTTTTCATAGGTATCAATTTGATGATCTTACGCCGTCATGCTTTCATTCTTTATATCTACTTATACACATACAATAATAAACAAGTAGGTTCAATATCAAAGTAAAACACTACCCTCTAAAAAAGAAGTCATGTAAGAAAACCCCAAAGGAGGGATATGAATTGGGTTACCCACACTTTACCCATTCACGCACCTCTAATTTACCCAACCCCCCTAAAAATATGGGTCAGTTTCTCTCAATGCAAAAAGAACAGAAAATAAAGAATACGACAAAATATCCATAAAGATTAAGGTGGGTTAGGTAACCCGAATCCCAGTGGATCAACAATAGGAACAACATCAATGGCTCCTCATCAACAACAAGAACACTATAAGTAGTTCTCCTCGAACCATATGCACCAGCAAACTGTTTCTCACAGACTCTCCTCAGACGCAACTCTTCTCCAACAAACACTATACTATGTAGCCTCAATCTCCTACCTCTCCCTCTTATTTGCTCGGAGGGTGTCCTTATAACCAATAGTCTACATAGAAGAAAACTGACACTTCCCAACTGCGTGGGATGGATTAGGTGGTGTCTCATTGTCGCTAAAGAGGGCATCCAACAACATATTATTAGCCTCATAAAAGAGAGTGGTCTCTGTAGTATCTCAAGAGGGGTTAGAAGGGCTTCAACATATTAAATGAGTATAGCCAACTTCTTGTAGAAAATAGTTACATCACCGGTGGGTTGAGGTCTTTCCAATACTATCAAGTGGAAAGCATTTAGATACGTGAGGACCATCTAAATTTTCCCATCCATCATCCACTCCATACGGGCCTCAAACTCTTCTAAGATCGCTACATCCAGGGCCATATGTGTCTTAGAACTATACCCATTTTTGTCTCAAACATGAGGAATCGTGAAAGAGAACCTATAATGGACCCTAATGAGGGAGTGTCTTAGGATAAGCTTGCAACTTGACTAGTGGAGGTGGAAGGGGGAACCTGTGAATCTACTGAAGAGGGACGAAGGAGCAACAAGATCAACACCCCAAAAAAGGTAGGTCAACCTTTGGGTCCCTCCATGGTGCATAAAATTGGGATCATCTCTATTAATGGTGATGTCCACTATTTTTGTCGTCTCTATCAACCTATCACACTGCAAAATATGCGTCGACGATTTCCTGCACCGATGATATATCAAACAAGCAAAGTGCAAAGTAATGGTGGTCTTAAAGGATCTCTCATAAATCTTATCTATAAGAATCCAAGTGAAATCACGCTCAACTCCCACTAAAAGTTCTGCCAAAATCACAACCTATCCAATATAACCACTATGTGCGCCTATGTAGGGGACAATCTAGTATGCACAATCGCCTAATGAACTTCTCAATGAAGCATAGAGTTGCCTTTAGGATATGTAAAGTAGAATTTCGCACCCACTCGATCCTCTCACCATCCTCAGCAATATGATGGTACATCCTTCTTATTTGTGTCTCTTTGTGCTCGACATCACGCCGATATTCCCTACTCTGAATGATCCCCATTTTTTAGTCATACCTGGTGTGTAAATCAATAGAATATCGACTGGCCATAACTAAAACAAAGAATATTTGTCTCAGAGATGTCAACGGGGAAGTTCTACACAGATTTAACGTGAAGTGGGGGGTTGAACTAGTGAGTTAGCATTTTTGGGCAAATCATTTTTATCGATGGCAAAGTAGGAGGCATAAAACTCGCGGATCATCTCTTCACTAATCATTCCTATACTCCGTGCCATCAACATAAACTTGTGCCACTTCAACAACTCCTTAATCATAGGCATAATATGAAGGCTCCCACTAAGTACAGCAATAGTCCATGCCTGTTTCTGCTGCTTGTTCCGGTTTTGGACATCATAGTATATCTAATATTGGCCATGAACACATTAACTTTTTGGCTCTATTCAAAGTAAAATTGGGAACATAGGTTCATTATCCTCTCCGAGGCTAGTGACATGGGAGGTAGAGGGCGCTATAAAATTCGACCAAGAGCCGAAGTGTCACTCTGAGATGGAATGCCACTCCTGAGACTGTTGTGCCCCCCTCATAAGACTGGGGGAAATTTTAGGGATAGTAGAGAAGGGATGTTCCTCGTCTAAAACTACCACCTTCCTATTTCGGTGCCTTGTGGTCTCAGGGTAGTGTAGGAGCCTCTGGTTTACCGTAGTATATACTCTTCTCGACTTGAATAGTAAATGAAGTACAAGGGTTCAACTGACTTTAGATTTCTTTTCTTCGAATAAGTGTTTGCCTCTTTTTCTTTCATTGTACATATGGAAGAGTTTTTATTATTTGAAGAAGCCAAAAACAAGAAGTAAATGATTTTAGAACCCCCTTAGGACCTAGACAAAAAATATAAATAAAATTATAGACACTAGTTGTTTTTGGGATCTATGGTGTGTAGCTACGGTCTACCGATGATGTTATGAGTTGTGGGTCCCATCTGTATGTTAGAGAGTCAAATATTAGTTCTAAGTTGTTGTAACCACATATATGCAGAACCGTCTATCGATGGAACGATAGACAATAGTCCACACCTTGATTTTAACACAGAAAATATTTTATACATCTAGTTGACGAACCAGGACCTACGGTCTGTATGTAGACCTACCCTCTGTCTGTTGTGGCCTTTTACTAGATTTGTGCTACACATGACTTCAAAACATTCCAATTAAAAAAAGGCAACACACAATCCCTTAATTACATCCAGTATAAACTTGAATTCCAACACATTATGTGGAACTTCATCAGCCTTAAGGTTTCGATTAAGCAAAAGGTGATCATCAACATAGAGAAACAAAAAAAAACCTACCTCGAAACATCCAATTATAAATATCATCCCACTTCCTTATAGTGCAATCCACAACACAATTTAGAGGATTATAATTATGTAGTGGGAGTTTAAGGGGTGAAATTCGGGAATTTTCATGGGTTAAAATGGTTTGGAGAAAGAGGGCAATGGTGGATGTGTTTCAAATAAAGAGTTATATTTTAATTGATGGTCCAGGGCAGTTCGACTATCACACTAACTTGGACCCACGAGACCCTGTCGATAGTCTATGGGTTGACCTACGGTCCATCGGTGGGCACCGTGGTTCACGCTATTACTTGGAAAAATTTGGGAACACTTAGATCTGATCGACAGATTATATCCACAGAGAATGGGTGAACTCACAGACTATCAATGGGACCCTTATACCCCTAAATCCGCTAAATTTTTGCAAAATTGTCTTTTCTTCCCTACACACGTAATACACATTAGGACTCTCTTTATATGTTTTGTGGACACTTTTTATTTACGGACCCTATGATATATAATTCTAGAAAACACTTAAATTAAAAATTAATAAACTTGTACTTTTTTAAAAAAAAAACTATAAATTTAAGAGAAAACCCTATATCGAAATGAAACTACTATTGTGGGATTGTTATACATCTTTTCTTGCCTCCCAAGTAGCAATTGATTTAACGTCGTGGAACGACGCAGACATCTTCATTACTCAGACTTCATCTAGACTCCTCTCCCTTATCACCTCACTAACAATCTCATATTACCCCATGTTGATCATTATTCTTTGAACATTAACCTTGATCTTCGTTCCATACTTGTTCTCTAGTTGAACCACTCGATGTGGAAACACTTGGGTTATTATGGAAGGCCCTATCTAGTTTAACTTGAGTTTTCCAGGAAATAAGTGCAACTTGATTTTATTATTAGAACCTTCTCAGCAGATCTAATTTCACACTATTTGACCTTCTAATCATTGTACCTCTTAATTTTCTCTTATTATAAGGCTGAACATTCATATTCTTTTAGTTGAAACAGATCAAGATCATTCATCTCATTCAATCTTTTAATCGATGCAGGACCTCAAAAAAAATTAACTTCTTTAGAACCCAAATCGCTTTATGTTCTTCTCTTTATAAGAAAATGACAAGACTTTGAACATACAATATTGTGGGGGACATACCTATGGACGATTTGAATGTAGTTCGAGTAGAACATACAACATCATCAAGCCTTCTTTACCAGTTAGATTTGTTGGCACTTACGGTCTTTGTAAGAACTTGCTTTATCTCAGAATTTGTTACTTCGACTTTGCCACACGACTGCAGATTGTATGGGGTTGATACGTTGTGATGAACAATATACTTCTCAAGCACGACCTTAAAAAATTAATTGGAAAAGAGAGAACCTTCATCGTTTATGACTGCCCTTGGAGTAACAAATATAGAGAAGATAATTCTTTCTTAAGAAAGTGGTGACATTCTTTCCCTCAATGTTGAAAAGCACAACTGCTTTAACCCATTTGGATACATAGTTAATCGCAAAAAGAATGTACTTCATCCAATTTGGATTCATTGGTCGTTTTTGTTTTCTCGAGATTTCTCCCTCATACTGGTGACTATCACAAGACTGTGTGATATCATGAGTATCTTGGTGGATGAATTGCCACTAGTACCCACACTGCAAAAATTTTATGGGTAGTTTGGATACAATATGGAGCCAACCGACAGGCGATAAATGACACGTCTCTAGTATACTAATCATCTCAACCTAGGGAACACAATGATGAATAATCCCATCAACACAAACACAAAACAAGTAAGGTTCATCCCAAAAGAATTTCTTCTCATAAAACATGAACTTTTTCTTTTGGTGTAATGAAAAATCTGACAGAACCAAATCAATTCTCAAGTAGTTAGAAAATTCTCCAAACAAAGGGATAAGATCATAAGAAGCGAACAATACCTTTTGATCAGTGAAAAAATCAAATTATTATTCTCAATTCCAACCTCTAACCTTATTTTAGCTCCCTCATATAGTCTACAAAAATGATCAGTAACCTGATTTTTTGTTCCCTTTTGACCCACATTTAGAACTTTACTCCCATAGTAAATCAAATGCAAAATCTTCTCTCTCCTCTATCCTAATAAAGCACCAAGTGCCACCCCACTTTCAACACACATTACTTCAAATGTTTGCCCCAATCTAGTGATATAATCATAGGTGTTGAAGTTAAATTTTCTTTAAACTCTCCAAATTCTCTCAAAAGCCTCATCTAAATAAAACTTGCACTCTTTTTCAGGTAGCTTGCACATGGGGTGTGGATTTAGACAAATAGTATATCAACCTCAGGTAGAAACATGCATGCAACAGAAAACATCAAAAAACTTTAACAGATATGGTGATGGAGACATTTCTATTACCTCAACTTTAGCTCGAACAACCTCAGTACCTTTCAACGAAATACGATGACCCAGAATTATGACATCTTTAACCACAAAGTTGCACGTTTCTTAATTTAGCACAAGATTACACTCTACACACCATTTTAGTACTTTAGCCAAATGTGTCAAACAAGAATTAAACGAGTCACCTATCACAGAGAACATCCATAAACACTTATATCGTGTCCTCCAACATATTTGAAAATATCAACATCATACAACGCTTGAAGGTTGTTGCTGCATCACATAACCCAAATAGAATTCTTTTGAAGTAGAAACGTAACAACCCTCAAAATTAAATAAGACAAAATAGAGCTTCGCAAGTGTTTCATTAGATAATAATGTGTTAAAATGATGAAGAATAGCTTTAGAAGTCAATCTTGAAGAGTTTGTAAGTTGAATGTCAAAGAACGACCAAGAAGTTCAAAAATTAGTTTTCTGTGTGCTAGTGTGCCTTTGCATGTTTTATGTGTTATTTGGTGTTCAAATTGATAGTAAGAGACCCTAGAACCTATTTGGTCATGTTTAGGGTCTAAATGTTTGGGTATAACTCCCCAAGGACCACCTATGTGATAATTCTTTTATGAAGTCTTTTTAACGAGTGCACGCATTAGAACTTGTCTTGTTTCTACTTGCCTTACAAAGGAGGTAGGAATAAGGAAATACGTATCAACATAGATTTAGTATGATACTATATAATAGGCTAGTACCGATTGATGCGAAGCAATAACTAATTTATAGATCGTTTATGATGTCAAATATGTGGGAAAAGTAAGGGTTGGTAGTTTATACACACGTAGTCGGACCAAGGTACAGGGTGAAATTATCTAGATGTCGGACCAAGGAATTAAAGATACATAACTTACCACTTTATATGTAAAACACTAGGAAAGAATTGTTATTGCTAGGAATAAAGTGTTATGAACTTGTGGGAAACACATATACCTTAGTTATTCTAACAACTTGATAAAAGATCTACATTTACTTTTGTTACTTCTTAACTTAGATTGTTTGAGAAACTTGTTTCAGAAAGCCCTCCTATTAATTATTTGTTTTTGAAAAGACATTGGCTAAATTGATGTAGTTGTGAATAAAACTGAAGTCTAGACCACTTCCTCGTGGGATCGATCCCAACCTACTAGTTGGGTTCTCTACTTGACTACGACCACTTATACTTCTTTAGGGAGGTGTTATTTAAGCGTATCGAATTTTGACATCGCTGCACAGAAATCTAGTTTTGATATTTACTTTAGTTTACATTATTGAAAGGAAAACTACCCATTCTATTCAATTTCGAAATTAATCAAAACTTAAGAAGAATGGAGAATTAAGAGGCACCAGCCAACCCTAACAAAGGGAATCTAGGTGATTGAGCAATCCATCAACCTCAATTGCCGATTAAGGTACACAACCAAGTTTGTGTTGATCATCAGTTTGAGAATGCTTTGAGGATGCAACCTCCATCTCCAAAACATTAGGATTACTATAGGGGCAACGTGAACATTGCAGATTCCAATGGACCTCTTGTCGCTACCCCGTCTGCAAGCTGGACACACATTCGTGGTGACCATTAGCTTGATGCAAGTGCTCACCGAAAGGGGTTTATTCTCAGGAGTGCCATCGGAGGACCCACATGCTCATATAGCTAAACTAAGGTCTGTGTGAAAAATTTGTGTGGGTAGGATGGACTAGGATATGAACGCAATTAGATTGCGAGTGTTTCCTTTATCATTGACAGGAGATGCCGCTATATGGTTCACTGAGTTGCCCTATATCTCTATTATATTTTGGATTAGTTGAGAGATGTGTTCTTGGCAAGGTACTATCCAGTGTCCAAGAAGCTCAACCACAAAGACAAGGTCAATAACTTTATGGTACTATCGGGAGAGTCAATGAGTAGCTCTTGAGAAAAATTTACCTGATTCGTTAGAGGTATCCCAAACCACCGCGTTTATTATGAATCACTTATAGAGTACATCTAGAGAGGGAAAGATGATAACAACAAAGGAGTGCTTGATTTTATTGCGGGTGGATCCTATGGGGAATGCAACTATGCTAACATTGCAGAGAAGTTGTAGAAGATATCTCGCAACAACAAGGCTTGGAGCACTAGCAATTCAGACACTACAAGAAATAACTTTGTGGTACAAGCTACAAATAACCCAACAGCAGATGAGATGCGTGAAGAGTTGGCAAAGATGAGAACTGAGCTAGGGTTAGTCTTGAAACATGTGAGCATACGTGCAGATTAGGTAAATGCGGTGAACTATTTGACTAAACAACCACTGGTATATGATTACTATTATGATGAGGATGCCTATGCAGTGAATGACAGATGGGGGGTTTCCCACAAAATGCCCAAGGCTCCAATAAGGAAAATTGGCCCAAAGGTCAAGGAAACCAAGGTCAGAATTATGGTAACTACAACTGAGATGATCAATATGTCCGAGATAGGATCTACAACTGCGACAACAACTTTAATCGAAATAACTATGGTAACTTGAATGATCAGAGTGGGCCATATATTCCCCCTCAAAATTGGAAATTTGCTCCTAGGGACGGTGGAGGTAGTATGGTGCGAGTTTAGGATATGTTGTAGAAGATGATAAAGAGGTTCAACGCGAGTGATGAGAATGTCAAAGAGATGAGAGCTAATCTAGATAACAGCGGGCAAAAGGTTGATGCACATGCGGTTTTGATATAGAATCTTGCGCTACATATGGAGTTGTTTACTACTGGGAACCCACGCAAACCTTGCACTCTTCCAAGCAACACCATCCAAATCTTAAAAATGACAGGTATTGCATGGCATTCACTACTCGAGGGGGTAAGCAGACCAATAATCTACCTATGCTTGCCTGTAATATAAGGTTATATGAGAAAGGACGAAGATGTAGCTAAAAATAGTGGAGAGTTGGTGGACTAGATGGCAAAATAAGAAGAGGTACCTTAGAAAGTGGTACCCACCCGTAGACCTCTACCACCATTCCCTTAGAGATTAGTGAAGAAGACTAGAGATGGTAAATACATCGATTTTGAAACAACTTTTCATCAATATCCCTTTGATAGAAGCTTTGGAACAAATGCCCTGTTATTCTAAGTTAATCAGGGACATGGTGACAAAGAAGAGAACGATGAGTACTTAAGATGAAGACAGAATGCAGCATTGTAGTGCTATTGCTATAAGATCTCTTGTGTAGAAGAAAAAAGATCTGGGTGCCTTCACTATTCCATGTACTATAGGGTTGCTACACTTTGCTAAGGAACTATGTGATCTTGGTGAAAGCATAAATCTCATGCCTCTGTCCATTTATAAGAAGTTAGGCTTTGGTGACTCAAAGCGTACTACGATGCGGTTAATGATGGCTGATCGAACTGTGAAAAGACCCATTAGTATACTCCATGATGTGCTTGTAAAAGTGGAGCCATTCATATTTCCAGTCGGTTTTGTGATTCTTGAATGTGAGGTTGACTTTAAGGTCCTACTTAATCTAGGAAGACCATTCCTTGCTAATGGGCGTGCTTTTAGTCGACATGGAAAAGGGGCAAATGATATTTAGGTTGAACAATGAAGAAGCAAATTTAATATATTAGGTCCATGATGCAGAGTGGTGAGATCTAAATGGTATCTGGTATATCCTACAGGGTTGAGAGTATATTTGAGGTACAAATTGAAGAGTGACTAGGTGTCGAGGCACTAGCAACACTTATCATGATTTTTGACTCCATGCTATCGAAAATTATTGGTCTTTTGTGGCTCCACATTAACGAAACGAATATTGGTCAAAGCCGAAGAAATTAGAGTTGGAAATAAAGCATTGCGAATCTCGACTCGTAAAACCATCTATTGAGGAGGCCCAAAAATTAGAGCTTAAGGCTCTACAACCTCATATGAGGTATGTGTTCTTGGGTAGAGCTGACACTTTACTGGTGATAATTGCAATAGATTAGAATGGACAACAAGTAGAATGGTTAGTGGCAATATTGAAGAGGTTCAAACGAATCATTGGTTGGACTATTGTAGACATTATTAGGATCCCTCCCGGTATTTGCTCCCACAATATCCAACTCATGCTCAATCACAAACCAAGTATTGAGCACCAAAGAAGTTTGAATCCACCTATGCAGGAGGTAGTGAAAAAGAGATCATCAAGTGATTAGGTGCTGGAGTCATATATCCTATTGCGGACAGCAATTGGATGTGTCCTGTTCAATTCATGCCTCAAAAGGGTGGGATGAAAGTGGTACCTAATGAGAGGAATGAGCTTGTTCGAATACTACCACTAACCAGATAAAGAGTTTGCATGGACTACCAGAAGTTGAATGTGTGGGCAGAAAAGGACAATTTTCCCATTCCTTTTGTGGATCAATTATTAGAAACACTCTCAGGAAAAGGTTGGTATTACTTTATTGATGGCTATTTAGGCTAAAATCAAATCTATATAACGCCAGAAGATAAAGAAAATACCACCTTCACTTGCCCCTATGAGACCTTTGCACCGGAAAATTTCCAGCATTGTATGATGTCGATATTCTCTTATATGGTGGAGGACACTAATGAGGTGTTCAGGGATGACTTTTATTTAGTGGGAGAATCCTTTGATTGGTGTTCGAGTAATTTGGATGAGGTTCTCAAGAGGTGTGAGGATTTAAATTTGGTGCTAAATTGGGAGAAATATCACTTTATTGTGAAAGAAGACATTGTGTTGGGCCATCGCATCTCTGAAAAAGGGGTAGATGTTGGTCGAGCTAATGTGGAAGAAATAGAGAAGCTTCGTCCACCTATCTCTGTCAAGGGTGTGAGAATTTTTCTTTGGCATGCTTGTTTTTATACGAGGTTTATTAGGGATTTTTCAAAAATTGCAAATCATTTGTGTAAATATCTCGAGAAGAAATGTAAGTTCTATTTCGATGAATCTTGTTTGAAGGCATTTGGAGAGTTCAAAGAAAAGTTGGTGTCTGCACCTATTATTATTTTACCAGAATAGAGTGAGCCATTGAGGTGATGTGTGATGCGAGTGGGGTAAAACTTGTGGTATTGGGGCATAGAAGGGATAAAATCCTTCACCCCATCATCTATGTGAGTAAAGACCTGAATGAAGCCCAAAAGAACTTTACGGTAACGGAATAGAAACTTCTTGCTGTATTGTTTTCTTTCGAGAAATTTTGCTCCTATTTTCTTTGAACGAGGGTCGTAGTGCATACTGATTATTTTGCTTTGACGTACTTCATAGCGAAGAAGTATGATAAGCGAAGGTTGGTGAGATTGTATTATTGCTGCAAGAGTTTTATTTCGATGTAAAAGATATAAACGAGACTGAGAATCAAGTTGCCGAAAACTTGTCTAGATTGGAGGATGAAGCTATGCATGAATTAGGAGAAAAAGCAGAAATTGATGATACATTCCTAGATGAACATGTTTTTGCCGCGTCTGAGGATTTGATCCCATGGTTCACAGACTTTGCGAATAATCTAGCGAGTGATGTAGTTCCATCGGACTTGACCTTCTACCAATGGAAAAAGTTCAGGCATGATGTTAAAAAGTTCTTCTGGGATGAGCCTTACTTATATCGGACTTGTGCGGATGGGATCATTCGTCGTTGTGTACATGTGGTTGAGAAGTTGAGTGTTTTGGAGGCATGCCACTCCTCGCCTTTGGTTGGGAACCATAGTGGTATGTGGACTGCACATAAGATGTTGTAGTCTGGTCATTATTGGTCAACCATTCACAAAGAGGCTTACGATTTGGCAAAATCATTTAATCGGTGCAACTGAGACTAAAGAATATCAAAGAGCCAAGAACTCCCCTTGAATTCTGTTTTGGTGATTGAGCTATTTGTTGTATGGGGCATTGACTTGATGGTCCCATTTGTGAGTTCTCATGGGATGAAGTATATTCTTTTGGTGGTTGACTATGGGTTGAAATGGGTGGAAGCAATTGCGCTTCCTAACAATGAAGAAAAGTGTGTCACCGCATTCTTTAAAAATACAATCTTCTCCAGATTTGCCACACCTATGTCTATTATTAGTGATGGTAGCTCTGACTTTTGTGATGAATTGTTCAATGGACTATTGGGGAAATATGGTGTTCGCCATATGTGGCTACTCCTTACCATCAGACCAGTGGGCAAGTAGAGGTGTCCACTCGTGAGATCAAGCAAATTCTGGCGAAGACTTGAACCTACCGCACTGCATACAACACTCCCATAGGTATGTCTCCAAACTAACTTTATATGGTAAGCCTTGTTACTTGCAATCGAGCTAGAGCACAATGCAATGCAATGAAGAAACTAAAGTTCGGTTAGACTGAATATCACGAATGGAGTCTAGCCCCCAGAAGAGATCGGCGTCGTTTACCTCTTAGAGGTCGCAGACAAGCCTATATATGTCATTTGATACTTCATCTAGTTTGTTTCATAAAATGCATGTAAGTCATTCTACTTAAACTCATATACGTTCACCATCAACCAACTAACATTACGATCATCAAATGAAAGAAATCGTTCAATGCTGCATTAAATGTATACTTGCCAAAATGTCACCAATACAATGTCTGGAAAAAAATGGGAAAGAAACGCTAGTGAAACATACTCCACTAGCTCAATCCTATAACAAAGATAGATAGAATAAGCAAGCGTTCTTGAATGCATGAGATCTTACCAAGTCCGAATGAATGCTCCACATCCGTATGGCTTTAGCGTCGACCTGTAAGCTCTAACATCCACTTGTGCCTGCAGCTAAAAATATAGAGTTGTATGGCATTAGTACACATTTGTACAAAGTATGGGTATATGCAAGCACACACCAAGGACATGCATGAGTAAGAATAGATCTTTTCTAACAACGTGATTTATAGAAAGTCAAGTCAGTAGACTTCCAAAATTTTGATTAGGAAAGTTAGTGGACCTACCAGATTTGGATTAGGAAAGTCAGTGGACTTGCCAAATTTGATTAGGACAGTCATGCCATGAGAGTAAAATGCATCATCATACGTATCATATTGCACAGCACATAACGTCTTAAACATAGAACATAACATATTGCATATAGCACATAACATCTTTCATATAATTCGTTCATACGTCATGAGACTTTAGAATTATGGACTTGACATCAAGACTTCCCAAAAATGAGGACTCAACATATGGAACCTCAACTAGGGCGCCTTCTTTAGCAAACACAAAGCATGCTTCATTCATTCATATGTACTTTAATTCATACATTCATAATCTAGTGTAAACACAAGATATACCTAGGATGTAGTATAAGAATTTCATCGGGTTCGCTATGCAATGATCAAGAATGACCTAGTGTCATTACTTATGTCTAGCTCACCTCTTGATTATTCTATCCTAACACCTTTGGTATCATTTTTTTCATTATATGCATCATTTGAGGATGTCCTCATTCATTCATTGGGAACTTTAAATTTAACTGACATAGATCATGTGAGCATCATGAAATCCAGTGTCTGCCCCACACTGAAAAGAGGTGGAATCACCGGCCAAAGTGACCCAAAAAATGATAGCGTATATAGAGGATCGAAACCTACTAGATCCCTATATTGGCAGTATAGGTTCAAAGATTGGGAGATATAAGGAGAACCATACCCGCCATGCCAGACAATCTCATCTCATGAGAGTTACGTAAACCTCCGCCCTTCCCGAAGGAAGGCATTACGGCTCATAGCTAGCCTATCGGTTCTCTATATAAACTTCTATTACATTATACATCATGGTAGTTGGCTTCTAGTATGAGGACATCATAGCTCATTAGATCATTTCTCATCTCATCATTAGTATTAAGTATGCATTAACTTCAATACTTTCATTAGAGTGTTCATAGGACTGGTCTCTTTATTAACTTTACACTCTCATAGGTGAGTTAGTTTTGGTAAAATTTACTTAGGCTCATTTGAGATTGCTCTCATCTTTAACATTAGCCTCTTATCATATTGTCAACTCATTCATTAACTTTAGCACATTTGCTTTTAATAATTACTCATCCCTTTACGTGAATATTTGTTTCATCGTATGACAATGCACTTGGCCATTTAGTGTGTTTCACACTCTTACTTGACCCTTCTAGTGTTTTATCATTTCGTTACATACATCTTAGGTTCACTTACGTTAAAAGTATGCTAGACTTATGGGTCTATACATACAAGCAATGAGGCTTCATTCATAGTTTAAGTAATTCATAGCTTCCTACGATTAAGTTGTACAAGACTTATGCATCTTATAAGTATGTCAAAATCTTGATTTCGATCTTTGTAGGAAACTTTATTTTGAACATTTATTCACGTATGACTTATGTATCAATATGGAATTTGGGCAGGGGAACCCGATTTCGAATCCCTTGGACAACACTTACATTTTTTTATTTTGATATGATCCAAACAGTTTGGGGACCCAAGATCGAGCCCCAACGCCTTCATTTCATTTTTTCCTTGATTTCTCTCTTTATTTTTCGTTCATTGGGACTGAGAGGATGTGGGATTGAACCCCCACAACCTCATTTCTTTTTATTTTCTTTTCTTTTAATTCTCTCTTTCTTGGCCGATATAGTGTGGGTTCGAACCCCCACAACCCCACTTTAATTTTCTCCTTAAATTCCAATTTATTTTGCCTAGAGGTCGTGGATTCGATTCCCACACGCCTCAACCATTTTTCTTTTATTTCGTTAAATTTGAGAGGTAGTAGGTTCGAACCCCACTCCTCTATTTTCTTTATTTCTGTTTATAACTTAGGGAAAATCGGCTAAGGGAACTCGGGTTTGAATCTCGTCTGCCTAACTCATTTTTTCTAATTTTTATTAATTATAATAAGACTTAGTGAAATTCATCAACTTTTCAGTCAAGGGTACCCATGTTTGATCCCCCTTAACCCCATTTCTTTATTTTCGGTTTTTGAGCTTTTCACATGTGAGGTTTTGGGTTCAAACCCTAGTGACCTCCCCTATTTTTCATTCACTTAAAATATAATGTTGTTATCCTTTCTTTGGCCTAAAATAAGTTAACACAATGCTCGAAATTTTGATCCCATTTTTGCAGCCTATTTTCTCACCTCTTTCACTTGAAATGTGTATACGTTTGTAGTAGTTTTTAGTGAGTTCTTTAGGCGCATTTTAAAGATCACATTCGATAAAGAGTTTGCACTCAAATCAGCCTTTCTACATCACTTATGAACATCACGATTTAAACAAGTTTGTGCACATGAAATACAACCATAAAACATGCCATTCTATGCTCCAATCCGTGTCCAATAGCGACGGTAACACACACTTTGCACACATACTTATCACATAGTCTTGGAAAAATATACTATAATAATCACATAAATCCAAACACACATACATGAAAATGATCATCACGAAAACACATTACATCCCTAATGTTTACCAGCAAACATACCCAACCTAAAAATCAATAGGAGCTAGTGACAGAGACATGCAACGGGGAACAACCCTAGTTTTAGGAATAGATTCATCTGAGTCCTAAGGGTCTCTTGGGAAAGGGACCAAGAGTAAGAAAAACCATACCTTATTTTGACGTTCAAACCGTGAAATTGCTGCCCAAAGACCTCCTCCAACTCATATCCAAATCCGTGCTTCAACACCAAACTTCGACGGGGAAACCCTCCCTTTGCCTAACGTTTTTGAATATGTTTTGATAATATTTTTAACGTGAATGTTCTTCAAGTGTGAAGAACTTTTAGTTTCTAGTAAGATCTTGTATTTTGGCAGAGAGAATGTGAAAAGAAAGATAGGTTTTGACATGAGAGAGACAGAGAGAGAGTTAAATGTGAAAGGTTATTTAGGCTTATGTAAAGACTTAGTCAAACTAGGACTCTTTTTAACCTTTTAAAAAAATCTAATTTTTTCCTTTTTATTAAATAATCTAATAATTACTATCTAGTTAAATTAATTTACCATTTAATTATAACAATTTAAATCATTGATTCCACCTAGGTTCAAATCCAGGTGGAGCAAGACTTCATAAAATGGCCAATTTGCAGTCGTCTCTCCCCAAAATGCCCCTCCACCATATTAAGTAATTAATTAATTACATATTTAGGGTAATTACGATACTACCCTTAACCTAGAAAAGGACCATTTTACCCCTAGACCCTCCAAACTTATGATTTCCCCTTTTTAAATCTGATAAACGCTCATTCGGGTAAATCTTCATATTCGGGAGCCCTACATGGCTGGACCAAACCTTTCCTAGCTCAAATAACTCCCTAAGCTAGTTGTCTTAGCTATTACAAGGGTTCAGAGGTCTAGTTTTACACGCATCAATCCATGTGAACTCGGTCTGTTCGTAGGCATTCTAGTCTAGACACATTAAGCATTACTCAGCATATCCATTTTTAGTGTTGGTACATTATCCCCCCTTAGAAACATTCATCCCTTAATGACACTACTAACTATCTAGCGTAATGCCAGTCAGATTATACCATCAATACTATTCATAAACAAGCAATATCAACAAAGAATGAAGAGATAAGGAAACGTAGACTTAAGAGAAGGAAGTCTAACCTCAAGAGCTAAAAAGATGAGGGTAGTGGTATCTCATATAGGCCTCGGCCTCCCACATAGCACCCTCAACAAGATGATTCCTCGACAATATCTTCACTGGGGAAATCTCCTTGTTCCTTAGCCCATTGACTTGTCAGTCTAAAATCTCAATAGGTACTTTCTCATACGACAAGTGTTCATCGACCCCCAAACCTTCAACACGTAGAATTGATGTAGGATCACCTAGGCACTTCTTTAACATAAAGACATGAAAAACTGGATGAACAGAAGCTAAATACGCAGGCAATGCCAGCTCATAGGCCACCTCATCTACACGTTGTAGGATCTCATATGGACCAACATACATCGTACTCAACTTCCCCTTCCTACCAAACCTGATCACCCCTTTTATAAGTGATATCTTCAAATAGACCTGGTCACCAACATCAAACACTAAGGGCCGTTTTTGTTGTCTGCATAAGACTTCTGCCGAATGTAAGCAATAGCCAACCTATCTCTAATCACTCTAACCTTCTCTAAGGACTCATGAATGCTCTTTGGACCCAAAATGTATGACTTTCCCACATCGGACCACCAAACTCCAGACCTACACCTTTTACCATACAGCGCCTCAAACGGTGCCATCCCAATGCTGGAGTGATAGCTATTATTATACGAGAACTCTATCAAGGGCAGATGATCGTCCCAGCTACCCCTGAAGTCAATCACACACGCCCTCAACATATCCTCCAATGTCTGAATGGTGCGCTCAGCCTACCCATCAGCATGAGGATGAAAGGCAGTATTAAGCTTTATGTGCGTGCCTAAGTTCTTCGGGACGGATCTCCTGAAATATGAAGTGATTCAACTCCTCTATTTTAAATGATAGACAAATGAATCCCATGCCATCTCACAATCTCATCAATGTAGAGTCTCGCATAATTCTCGGCTCTATAAGTAGAATTCACACAGATAAAGTGGGCAGACTTAGTCAACTTGTCCACAATAACCCATATGGAGTGATGTTGTCTCTTAGTCTTCGGAAAACCAACCACGAAGTCCAGATTAATGGCCTCCCATTACCAAGTCGGAACCTCAATAATCTGAGTAAGACCGTCGGGCTTAAGATGTTCTATCTTAACCTGTTGACAATTATGACACTTGGCCACATATTCTGCAATGTCCATCTTCATGCCATCCCACCAATAGATCTGCTTAAATTCATGATACATCTTGGTGGAACCTGGATGTATGGAATATTTGGAACCATGGGCCTCTGCAATGATCCTGGTCCGCAAATTATCCACATCTGGTACACACAGCCTGTTCTTGTACCTAAGTATGTCGTCATCTCCCAAAGCAAAAGACTCATTCATCTTAACCAACACTGAGTCCTTCATCTCCATCAACATAGGATCCAGATGCTGACCCTTCTTGACTTCAACTACTAAGGATTATTCAGAACTAGGTTGAACTGAAACACCCTCACTAGTAGAGTCAACTAACCGCACACCCAGTCTGACCAGTCTGTGTATATCTCTAACCAACTCTTTCTTCTCATCCTCAATTTTGGATGTACTTCCCATGCTCATCCTACTCAAAGCATCAGCTACAACATTAGCCTTACCTGGATGGTAGTGGACATTCATGTCCTATTCCTTCAAAAGCTCCAACCACGTCCGCTGACGTAGATTCTACTCCCTCTGAGTGAAGACGTACTAGAGACTTTTGTGGTCTGTGAACACATCCACATTCACTCCATACAAGTAGTGTCTCCACAATTTCAGTGCAAACACCACAACTGCCAACTCCAGGTAATGAGTGGGATAATTCTTTTCATGAACCTTGAGTTGTCTAGACGCATAAGCATCACCTTACCACCCTGCATAAGAACACAACCCAAACCAACCCTAGATGCATCACAATAAACAGAGTAATTCTCACCACACTTAAGCAAAGTGAGCACCGGGGCTGAAGTGAGTCTGTCCTTGAGCTCCAGGAACTCTTTTCACAAGTCTCTATTGATTAAAACTTGTCCTTCTTCTTAGTCAAAGATGTCAGTGAGGCAGTAATGGAAGAAAAACCCTCCACGAACCTGCGATAATAAGCAGCCAATCCCAAGAAGCTACGAACATCTGTCGGAGTAAGAGGTTTTTTTCCAGTTCTTAACAACCTCAGTTTTCCTGGGATCTACTTCCACACCTTTGTCGGACAAAACATGACCAAGGAAGGTCACTAATGTAATCCAAAATTCACACTTGCTAAATTTGTCATACAGCTAATGTTGTCTAACTACCTGCAAGGTTAGTCTCAAATGTTGTTCATGCTCTTCCTTGGTCTTAGAGTAGATGAGAATGTCATCAATGAATACTATGACGAAAGAGTCAAGGTATTCACGGAAGACCCTATTCATGAAATCCATTAATGCGGCAGGTGCATTCGTGAGACTAAATGAAATAACTAGGAACTCATAGTTACTATAACGGGTACGAAAGGCTGTCTTTGAGATATCTCAATCCCTAACCCTTAGCTAATAATACCCTGAACAAAGATCAATCTTCGAGAAGAAAGTAGAACCTTGGAGTTTGTTGAACAAGTAATCTATTCTGGGAAGTGGATACTTATTCTTGATAGTGACTTTGTTGAGCTCTCGATAATTGATACACATTCTAAGGGTTCCATCTTTCCTTTTAAGAAACAACTCTGGAGCGCCCCAAGGGGATATGCTCGGCTGAATGAAATCTTTATCAGTGATATCTTTTAACTGCAGCTTCAACTCTTTGAGTTCAGGTGGATCCATTCTGTAAGGAGGAATTGAAATTTGTTTAGTATCGGGTTTTAAGTCGATACCAAAGTCAATTTCTCGAGGGGGAGGAACTCCAGGAAAATCATCAGGAAATACATCTTGGAACTCATTCACTACAGGCACTGAGTCTATGGAAGAAATGTCATGATCTAAATCATTTACACTCACAAGATGACAGAACAACCCTTTTTGGATATCATTTTATTGGCCTTAAGGTTCGAAATCAAGGGATTAGGACGACTCGAGTTGTACCCCTCCCAGACCTGCTCATCTTTATTAGGGAAACAAAATCTTACAACCCTACTACGACAATCCATACAAGCATAACAACTAAGAAGCCAGTCCATGCCAAGAATAACATCAAAATCATGCATTGGTAACTCAACTTAGTATGCACACATAGTCTTACCACATACAACTATTAGGCAATCCTTGCATACTCTATCAATTCTTACATTTTCTCCTAAAGGTGTACTAACCACTACAGTATCATGTAGAACTTCAAGCAATATCTCAAAAGTGGGAGCAAGTAAAGGAGTTACAAAGGAAAGCGTAGAACCTCGATCAAGTAAAGCATAAGCAGAAGTTGAGAATACTTGCAGCATACCTGTGACCACATCAGAGGACTTCTCCTTATCCTCCCTGCCCTTCAGGGCGTAAAACCTGTTCCTCTTAGGAGGCTCGGCTACTTCTGCACCCTGTGGATTAGGCCTAGGCTGCGCATTACCTCCAGCCTGACCCTTGTTCTGTAGGAAGTCCTTAATCATGTGCCCGCTCTTACCGCAACTGAAACACACATTAGTGCCCTATCTGCACTATCCAGTGTGAGCACGGACACACTTAGCATAGTTCTTTTTGGACGCTGCATATCACCTCCATTGCCCTTCTGGGGATTGGGTATGCCTCCTCTACTCAGGGCTGCTCACGGACGCCAAAATTGTTTCTTTTGCCTCTATTGCTAGGACTTGCCTAATCATGAGGCTTAGGTCTACTAGCATCACGGACTCCCCTCTTCTACTGGCTGTCCGACACCTGCTGGACTTGCACCATCAACCTTGAGAGGTCCATGTTATCATGGAGCATCGCAGTCGGACACTCCTCCTCCAGATCTCCGGTGATTCCAGTGAGGAACCTACTCATGTCATCCCTCCTGTTAGATACAACGGAAGTAGTATACCTGGATAGTTTAACAAACTTCATGGAATACTCCCTTACTGTCATTGATCCCTGCTTAAGGTTAATAAACTCCTCAACCTTGGCCTCTCTAATCTCCTTGGGGAAGAATCTCACCAAGAAGGTTGTCTTAAACAGCTATTAAGTGATCGGAACTCCGCCCAACGCTCGGCTATCCTGCCACATCTTGCACCAAGTCTGTGCAACATCCTTAAGCTGATAGGAAGTCAACTCAGCTTTCTCTGTATCCGTGGCCCCCATGGACACCAAAATCTTATGTACCTCGTCCAAAAACTCCTGGGGATCTTCTGAAGTCTTGGACCCTATAAAAATAGGAGGATTCATCCTCGTGATGTCTCGTAGCCTGCCAGCCATGCTACGAACCGGTGGGTTTTCCCTTTTTAACATTTTGCCGATAGACCTGGTTAGTCATGGACAGGGCCTACATAGTGATGGTTTGTGCCATCTGGGACAGAGATGCTCGCACCTCCGCATCAGTCAACCCAACAGGATTAGTCAACATAGCCTCTCCTTCAGCTGGAGCCAGGGGTGAAACCTAATTGACCCCATCAGCTACTCGTCCTCTCCTCTGACCAATATTTATCCTAGTATTCATTCTTTGAAAACAACAAGGATTGATGTTATACACACTCAAAACATACGGAAATCAGAGAATAGGAAAAGGCACGATAAGATCAACAGAAGGGAATTTTCCTACGCATCATGTAGTCTCTAATTAAAGATAGTGGTGCACTTTACTACCATGACTTAGAAAATACTTCATGTGGTTGATGTGAACTTATTATACTCGAAATTTAACTTCACTCTGATACCAACATTGTCATGACCGGAGTTTAGACCCCAGACGAGACCGGCGGCGTTGACCTCTCAAAGGTCGCAGAGAAGCCTACATACTTCATCGATAATTAATCTAGGTTAATTTTCATGAAAAATTTGAACTTTCTGTTTCTTAACATACATGTAAGTCATTCTACTTAAACTCATATACGTTCACCATCAACCATCTAACATTAAGATCATCAAATGAAAAAAATTGTTCAATGCTGCATTAAATGTATACTTGCCATAATGGAACCAATACAATGTCTTAAATAAAAAAGGGAAAGAAACTTTAGTGAATCATACCCTACTAGCTCAATCCGATAACTAACTTAGAATAAAATAGGCAAGCGTCCTCAAATGCATGAGGGCGTACCAAGTCTGGATGAATGCTTCACGTCTAGATGGCTTCAGCGTCGACCTGTAAGCTCTAACGTCCACCTTTGCCTGCACTTAAAAATATAGAGTTGTATGGGATTACTACACCACTTGTACTAAGTATAGGTATATGCAAGCACACACCAAGGACATGCATGAGTAAGAATAGCTTTTTTCTAACAACATGATTTATGGAAAGTCAAGTCAGTAGACTTCCCAAATTTGGATTAGGAAAGTTAGTGGACCTGCCAAATTTGGATTAGGAAAGTCAGTGGACTTGCCAAATTGGATTAGGAAGGTCATTCCATGTGAGTAACATGCATCATCATACGTATTATATTGCACACGGCACATAACGTCTTACACATAGCACATAAGATATTTCATATAGCACATAACATCATTCATATCATTCGTTCATACGCCATTAGACTTTGGAATCATGGACTTGACATCAAGACTTCCCAAAAATGAGGGCTCAACATATGGGACCTCAACTAGGGAATCTTCTTTAGCAAACATAGATTCTTCTTCATCCATTCATACTTACTTCACTTCATACATCCATAAGCTAGTGTAAACACCAGATATACCTATGATGTAGTTTAAGACTTTAATCGGTTTCGTTGTGCAATGATCAAGAATGAACTAGTGTCATTACTTAAGTCTAGCTCACCTCTTGATTATCCTATCCTAACACCTTTGGTATCATTTATTTCATTATGTGAATCATTTGAGGCTGGCCTCATTCATTCATTGGGAACTTTAACTTTAACTAACATAAATCATGTGAGCATCATGATATCCAGTGTCTGCCCCACAACGAAAAAAGGTGGAATAATCGGCCAAAGTTACCCAAAACATGCTAGCGTATATAGGTGATTGAACCCTGCTAGATCCCTATATTTGCAGTATAGGTTCAAAGACTAGGAGATATAAAGAGACCCATACCCGGCATGTCGGACAATCTTATCTCATGAGAGTAACATGAGCCTCTGCCTTTCCCGAAGGAAGGAATCACCGCTCATAGCTAGCCTATCGGTGCTTAGTATAAAGTTCCATTACATTCAACTCATACATCATGGAAGCTGGCTTCTACTGTGAGGACATCATAGCTCATTAGATGATTTCTCATCTCATCATTAGTATTAAGTATGCATTAACTTCAATACTTTCATTAGAGTCTTTATAGAGACAGGTCTCTTTATTAACTTTACACTCTCATAGGTGAGTACGTTTTGTTACCATTTACTTAGGCTCATTTGAGATTGTTCTCATCTTTCACATTAGCCTCTTATCATATTGTCACCTCATTCATTAACTTTAGCACATTTGCTTTTCATAATTACTCACCCCTTTACGTGAATGTTCATTTCATCGTATGCCAATGCACTTGGCCATGTAGTGTGTTTCACAATCTTACTTGACCCTTCTAGGGTTTCATCATTTCGTTAAACACATCTTAGGTTCACTTACTTTTAAAGTATGCTAGACTTATGGGTCTATACATAAAAGCCATGAGGCTTCATTCATTGTTCGTTTAAGTGATCCATATCTTCCTAAGATTAGGTGGTACACGACTTATACATCTTGTAAGTATGCTAAGATCTCGATTTCGATCTATGTAGGCAACATTATTTTAAACATCTATTCACTTATGACTTATGTATCGATACGAAATTTTGGCAAAGGAACCCGATTTCGAATCCCTTGGACAACACTTATATTTTTATTCATTTTGGTTTGATCCACACGGCTTGGGGACCCAAGATCGAGCCCCAACGCCTTCATTTCATTTTTTTCCTTGATTTATCTCTTTATTTTTCGATCATTGGGACATAGAGGATGTGGTATCGAACCCCTACAACCTCATTTCCTTTTTATTTTCTTTTTTTTTAATTGTCTCCTTCTTGGCCGAGAGAGTGTGGGTTCGAACCCCCATAGCCCCACTTCAATTTTTTTGTTAAATTCCCTTTTATTCTACCTAGATGTTGTGGGTTCTAATTCCACACACCTCAACCTTTTATTTTTCTTTTAGTTCCTTAAATCTTAGAGGTAGTGAGTTCGAACCCCACTCCTCTCATTTCTTTATTTCTATTTGTAACTTTGGGAAAATCGGCTAAGGGCACTCGTGTTCGAATCCCGTGTGCCTCAATAATTTTTTTAATCTTAATTAATTATAATAAGCCTTAGTGAAATTCAACAACTTTTCAGTTAAGAGTACCCATGTTCGATCCCCCTTTGACCCCATTTCTTTATTTTCATTTTTGGAGCTTTTTACGTGTAAGGTTTTTGTTCAATCACTAGTGACCACTTATTTTCATTCACTTAAAATCTTTTGTTGTTATCATTGCTTTGGCCGAAACTAAGTTAGCACAATGCTGGAAATTTTTATCACATTTTTGCAGTCTATTTTCTCACCTCTTTCACGTTAAATGTGTATACGTTTGGAGTACTTTTTAGTGAGTTCTTTAGGTGCATTTTCAAGATCACATTCGATAGAGAGTTTGCACTCAATTAAGCATTTTGGCATCACATACGAACATCACGGTTTAAACAAGTTTGTTCACGTGAAATACAACCATAAACATGCCATTCCATGCTCCAATCCGTGTGCAAGAGCGACGGCAACACACACTTTGCACACATACTTATCACATAGTGTTTGAAACATATACTTTAATAATCACATAAATCCGAACAGACATACATGAACATGATTATCACGAAAACACATTACATCCCTAATTTCTACCAACAAACATACCCAACCTACGAATCAATTGGAGCTTGTGATAGGGACATGCAACGGGGAACAACCCTAGTTTTTGGAATAGATTCATTTTAGACCTAAGGGTCTCCTGGGAAAGGGATCAAGAGTATGAAAACCCATACCTTACTTTGACGTTCAGACCTTGAACGTGCTGCCCAAAGACCTCCTCCAACTCACATCCACATCCGAGCTTCAACACCAAACTTCGATGGGAAAACCCTCCCTTTGCCAAACGTTTTTTGATATGTTTTGATTATATTTTTAACGTGAATGTTCTTCAAGTGTGGAACTTTTAGTTGCTGGTCTGTTCCTGTATTTTGGCAGAGAGAACGTGAAAATAAAGAGAGGTTCTGACGTGAGAGAGAGAGTTAAACTTGAAAGGTTGTTTAAGCTTAGGTAAACACTTAGTCAAACTAGGACTCTTTCAAACCTTAAAAAAATCTGAATTTTTCCTTTTTCTTAAATCATCTAATAATTATTAAATAATTAAATAAATTTACCAATTTAATTAAATCAATTAAAATCATTGCTTCCACCTAGGTTCTAACTAGGGTGGAGCAAGAGTTCACTAAAAGGCCAATCTTCGGCCCCCTCTCCCCAAAATGCACCCCCACTTTATTAATTACATATTTAGGGTAATTACGATACTATGCTTATCCTTGAAAAAGACGATTTTACCCCTAGACCCTCCAAACATAAGATTTCCCCTTTTTAAATCCGGTAAAGGCTCATTCGGGTAAATCTTCATATTCGGAAGCCCTAATGGTTGGACCCAACCTTTACTAGCTCAACTAATTCTCCAAGTTAGTTGGATTGGCTGTCACAAGGGTTCAGAGGTATGGTTCTACGCTCATCAATCAGTGTGAACCCCGTCAAATGATAGGCATTCTTGACACATTAAGCATTACTTAACATATCCATTTTTAGGGTTGTTACACTGAAGCAGCAGAACAAAGACTAAATGGGTTGAATTAGATTGATGAGTTTCGCCTGAAGTGTTATGAAAGTTAAGCCATCTATAAAGAGAAGATGAAGAAGTATCACGACCAAAGGATTGAAAAAACATAATTTGCAGTTGGTGATTAAACTCTAGGCTACGCTTGTTTCTGGGCAAACAGAAATCCAAGTGGACAGGGCCATTCCTTATCAATAATGTGTTCCAACATGGAGCGGTTGAGTTGGAGAATAAGGATGGCGCAAAGCTCACAATCAAGTGGCAAAGAATAAAGATCTATCTGGGGCATTCGGAGAGTATACATGAAGTGCTTGAGGCCTATATCTTGATAAACCTCACTAATCAAGGAGCTTGCATCGTGCCTCAACGTTAAATAAGGCGCTTCTTTGGAGGAAACCCAAGGTGTATCCTCTAGTCAACAATAGGATTTTGTTTTCCTTGTAGCAATAGTCATAATTTTATTTTGTTTGTTTTTCATTACTTCATTGTTTCTTGTGTGTTACTGTTAACTAGAGATTAGCATAGGTTACGTGTCAGAAAAGTGAAAAACACAAAAAGAATGGTCTAATGGGTGTTTCATGTGCAGGGAGCAAAAGCAAAATCTGCAGAAAATGGTCAGGTGTAGAGGTCTATGGACCCCATCGGTGGACATTTATTCCATCGATGAACTGTCGATTGTGTCCATAGATCCCAGGTATGTTCCATAATTTTTTCTAAGTCTCCAAGTGATTGTCGGTCCTGGTCGACGGACCGTCGACGGGGTCTCATAGGTCCACATCTAACAGTGATCCGACTCGACCTGGGCAGCCTTATTAAAAGACATAACGGTTCAATTCATCCGCCTGTCCATTTCATTTAATATTCCCTTCCATATCCGTTTCATTCCATTATTTCCTTCCTATTTCACTCAAATTCAAACTCCCCAAATCCCAAATCACTAAACCATCAGAATATTTAGTTCCCAAACTTTCCATCTCTTCCGAATTCTCTATTTCTTCATTCTCAAGAGGTAGTTGATCGAGGTTGGACACGTAAGCTACTTCTTTCAAGTCCCTTACAACCACACCAACGCTAAGAAAGGTACTTTGATCTCATTTAAACTTTTAATTCTCGTTCATAGTTACAAATTGGAATCCGAAAGTGGGTCTTCATCTTGGGATTTAATGAAGTGAAATTGTATGCTTAAAAATGCGTGGTTACTCCCATTAGGATGATGGATAGTGATTGTGTAGAGAAGTTAACAAGTTAAATCTGTAGTTTGGCTAAATGTTCTTACTTAAGGTTCCATGCTTTTCGTAAACTAAATCTAATTGTTGCATAAATTAGGAACACTAGGAATGATGAACTTGTAACGAACCGCAAGTACCCCATAGAAGTTAGGAAGAACTATTCGATCGTCACAAGGCGTACGTGACCCTTTGGGGTCTTCTACAAGCCCTTTAATTATCGTTCATTACATTAAGGCATGAAAAGTAGTGCGGAATTAAAACTTTACACGACATTTAATATAAAATTGAATTCTTTCATAAATACTAAAAAAAACCCATCGTCACAAGTCAACTTAAAGACACGACATAATATCTTCGGGACACGGCCCTTTACATTTGAAGGAAAAATACATAATAAGTCTTAAATGAGAAACTAAGAAATAGAACCATGCCCTCGAATATATGGGGACATACTTAGTATTGAGACATTCTTTCCAAATCTTGTCTTCTAACTTCAACCTTGCATCCAAACCTATACTTATAAAGTATAGAAAAGTATGGGGTTAGTACAAATAATAGACTAAGTATGGCATATGAAAAAACATGCAAAAAAGGGACATTTTAGGAAACTAAGATTTCATGCCAGATAAGTAAAACCTTCATGAATATAAGAGTAAAATAACATATGTATCATTATTTAACGCTTACAAAAGGATTTCCATAATTTTAACAAATAGAGAGACTTCATAGTATGTTTTCAAAATCTATAATAAACTTTTGAAATATTACAGTGAACCAAAATAACTCTAAAATAGTGATCTTCCAAGGTCAAGAAAAGAGGAAGTGAACTCATTTCCGTAGGAGTTTCCCTAGCTAAGGTTATCCTAAGACTCACGCAGGTAAGACATGAAGGAAACGCACATACACCTCCTTCAATACACACCAAGGTGATCCCCAAGACTACCCCTTGTAGGCTTACTCACCTCGGGAGAACAAGTACCCATTCAATGAAACAACATTAGAAGAATGCCCAAACAATACACCAACACTTCCCTTTCGGAATGCCTACATAGTTTAATCAGTAGACGGCGTACCATTACACTACCTACCATAATTCGTACACTTTTTTAGAAGACTTAACTCATTCAATTCATATAAGACTTACCAAGACTCCTCTTTCGGAATGTCTACCTAGTCCAATGAATAAATGGCATCCCATCCTCCACCTACCCTAGGTAGTACACTCTTATAGAAGATATAGCATTTTCAATTCATAGAAGATTACCAAGACTCCCCTTTTGGAATGCCTACCTAGTGCAATGGATAAATAGCTTCCACTAAACTACCTACCCCAAGAAGTATACTCTTTTTGAAGACTTAGTAGTTTCATTACTTTTGTGGGGGTTAGCTTAATTGACATAGACCATGAGAGGTAAACATGGAATTCCGATACTTCCCTTATCGGAGAAGGGTCCCCCCACTTGCCTAGAGTGAGGTCTTTGTTTAAGCTTTTACATGGCTTTACCAATAGCTACACCTATGCGGGTGCATAGTTAAGGGATAAGGGAATTGCTACTAAGTATCTCATTCTCTACTAAGGACGAGTTCTCATCTCAAGAGGTATATTAGAATAAAAGATCTCAACTCATGAAAGTGTAACCACCGCTTGTTTATATCCTCTCGGTGCTAGGCATAATCCCCATGGATTCTAAACATTATATACTATTGGTTAAGGAGAACTAGTGAATACCACATGTCAACACACGGAGGGCATTCATCTTTCGACCTATCTTAGAAAGATCTTAGGAAGTAGTGAGGTTGCTAGTAAGTCATTCATCTTAACTTATGAAGAGCGTTCACCCCAAAACTCCCCTTTTGACTTAACTTAGATTTATTCATTCATTCAAGTGTGTGTGTGTACATGTGAACACACCTTGCACAATAGCATCATTTCATTTACATTCAATTATATACATGCTTAGACCTTCATTCATCATATTACACACTTTAACATGCTTCACTTAATCATATAACTCATCTTGACATAATTTCTAGCTTACTTCTCATACTAAGCTTCATCAGTCATATTAACAATGATAACATCATAATCATTTTACTTCACATAATATGCCTTCATGCCTCTTTCTAAATACAAAAGTAACTTTTCTTTCATACAATTCAAGCTTCATAATACGCATTACAAGAAACATCTTCATTATGACTTTACTCCACACATTAGGCCTTCAAAGCCACTCTTACAATACACACCAAGTATATCCAAACTCATCAGGTAAACACCGCCACCAAGAAGGTGGACCATACCACTCAAGAGCATTTCATAAATAAAGCTAAACAACATTACCAACATACCTTTTATCCAAGCTTCCATCACCTATAATAATTTCTTGCTTTTTAGAGATCGCCACAAAGTTCATCAAATGTTAGTTTGCATCATCACCAGTTTCACACCTTAAAATACCTTTTCAATTCAATAGTTGAATCATAATGCTTGTTATTGTTAATTTTAACACCTGGAGGTAGTGCAGCTAACACTATTACTCTAGTGCCTCCAGATCCATCAAAGTCTAGGCCATCCTCTTCACACATCATGTGAGTTGGATGTTGTACTCTACCGCTTGGATACATCATGTGGCTGAATATATATTACAACGGTTTCAACTTCCAATTCAAATATCTATCTCTACGCCTGAAGTTCTTGTGTGTTCATCCTTTTGCAGATTGTTTTCTAGTGTTATGGATTATATGGGACTAATAAGGCTCCCTTACATCTTGTATTTGGCATACACAGTCAAACTCACTTGAAAGTGACACAGACAAAAAGCAAAATGTAAAATTAGGAAATCTAACTACCACAGAAAGTCGTACCAAAATTTGATGGGTCAAAACTTACACCTCTGTTAAGAGATATAAATGGTCGAAGGAAATTTAAAGAATTCAACATGAGTTGAGGTCGATCCCACTGGTAATTTCTTTATAGAAGTGATTTCACCTGTCAAGTTTACTCAAATATCGTTACTATTTCTTAGATAACATATATGAAAAGTACAATTTTTTTAGTTTTAAATGGTATAGTAACAAAGATTGGCAATACAAATCCTGATTTACAATTAACAGTCTTAAGTTATAATGTTAATTCAATGATTAAGTAAAACTAGAATTTTGTTCCCAGTGACTCTACATCTAATGCTCTTGCAGATTTGAGTTTCTGGAAATTCATCACTATAAAATACATGTAGAAAAATTTATTTGAGACTTCTCAATATACACGAATAATTTTCTCTCAGGTCCTTTCGGTCCTAGAGTGTTACTAACTTTACCCTCGCTTACTATGGTGTTAAAGTTCTTTTCTCTCTAACTCAAACCTTAACTCCATTTCTTTAGGCTAATTTAGCTCTTTCGTAATCATCATTTTTCTTTTGAAAAAGTAGGAGATACAAACTCCCTCTAATGCGTTCACTCATAAGAATACATGAATGATGAAAGCTAAACTACAGTTTGTAATCCCAAATTGCCTTTCACTAGTTTTACGAAATCACAATTGAAATTACGTCATGGATCCCACAACCCCAATTGTGGTGTTTATCCACTCATTATTTAACGTAAATATTCAGAAATATAAAATAAAACCATGCTTAGAAAGTACTTTCACGAATACAAAAATAAAGGAACCACTTTTATAATTTAAGAACTGGAATTCCAAACTTCAAACATAATTCAATGTTCAAATCAAAAATCAAAAGTTGTGAATAATGGAAATTTGTTCTTCATTCAACGCCAGATAACATAAAACATAAAAGACGACCTAATCAATTTTAATTACTATTTTAAAAAAGAGTTCTACTTGAAGTAGGACTTAACTATCCGTCCATTCATCCCCACTTCTACGACCCATCAAGGGCTTCACGGTCTGTGAAGCCCTTTGTGGTCTTCACTTGCATTTACCCATAATAGGTTCTCAAGACCTATGCACTTTATCGTCACCATGGACACTACTATGGCTCATTATAATGAGCACGGTTCGTGTAGTTGTCCCTGGTCTTCCCTTGATCCATTCTCTCTTCAACTTTTTAATGCCCCTTCACTGTATCAATTACCCCGGACAACATCATGACTCGTGACCATTACCACGGTCTGTGTAGTTATTTGTTGTCTTCACTTGGTCAATTTTTTTTTAGCTTTTCCTTACCCATCCACTAGTTCACCTTCATGATTGGCACCACGGACCATTACGAGGACCACAGTCTGTGAGGTTGGTCGTGGTATTTACTTGGTCCAACAAAATCTCTACTCCTACAATCCTTTATATCAAAAATACTTCCCGACATGCACCACGGTTAAGGACAAGGACCACGACCCATTTAAGTGCTCATGGTCTTCACTTGATCACCATCATCTTCTGCTTCTTTCTACATTTTTCCACACTAGCAAGAATCTATTTACACATTCAATAAACACATCAAAGCATAAAAAGATACACTCAATTCTAGTATTAAACTTTACTTTTCAAGCATTAATTGTGCCAAGATTTGGCGGCACATCACGCTCCCTGTGGGATTAAACCCTAATAAGTTAGTTGGGTTTTATACTGATTACGATCGTTCAAGACCTAAAATTTATTCAAGTGTTCTTGGAACGCTAAAATCAGTTCAATAACACTAGGTTGGAGAAATAAGAATCAGATACATCCATATAAAGTATCAAATACTCACTAAATTATTTAACACATGTTGATACATTATTTTAATCATCCATGACAACTTTAGTTTTATGATACATTCATAAGTGTATTAGATACATTACGATTAAACTTCAAAAATTTCTTATTCATAAATAATATAGTATTATTTTCATCCGTTGACTCATTATTATTTTATTGATACACTAATTTACATAAAATGTCGATATATTAAAGGATCAAAAAGGCATATATGATGTATCAAAACCTCCATCCACAAGAGATGTTCTTATTGAAGGAAGTGTATCTAGGGAAGTTATTGTAAATACAAGTTTATATATATATGACATATTTACTTATTCAATGTATCATTATTACAAAATATTTTGTAAAACCAGCCAGGATGATGTTGTAGAGGGAGTAGAGTTAAGTACCATATACATTTAATTAAAGTATCAATATTCTTAAAAGTATATCACTAATTTGATACGTCAGTTCAATCATCCAATTTCAACTTGAATAGTATGATTCATTCTTAATTTTTTTCTAGATACATTATGTTGATACTTAATAAAAATATTTATTCACAACATTGTATAAGTTTCAGCTTTTGAGACATTATTATTTCACTTATACACTAATATACATAGTATATTAATATATGAAAGGATTAAAAAGTTGGCAACGATGTACCAAATGAAGTAATTGTAAATATATATTTTTGTATAAATCTATTTATCATTCGTTATATCATTATAACAATTTGATTTTTTTTAACTAATCAGGATGATGTAGTAGAGGTTGACACCAAAAAATCCGAACAAGTAACTGTGGATCAAAATATTGCTGATAAAATGCAACATAACATCCGACATCCAGAAAAAGTGTCGGTAAACATTGATTCAGTAAAATTTAAAAATATTCATCGTGTATTTAGAAGTTAGTGAATGATATTATTATTTTATTATTGGTCAAATCAATATTGGATACCATCATATCGACAACCATTTATTGTGGAACCCAAGAAGCTATAGACCCACTTATTTTTGGCCTTCAAACTCTTTTGAATGTTCAATCGATGAGTGATGTCATGTAAGATACGTTAACTGAAACATATCAATCGATGTCATACAGTAAGTTAGCCATGGAAATATCAGGCAATAAGATGGTCATGTATGAACTATCAAACACACATGTTCAATAAAATAGGATTCCATCAAATAATTTTTTCACCCAATTTGACTGAACTTGAATTCAGTGACAGAGGAAAACAGAAGTTTGAAGAAGATGTTCGTATGATATCCCCAATTTATGGATGTCGTATTTCTTACGAACGTCCATTAAAAATAATGGAAGAATATTCCAGTGAATTTCTAACAGCCTCCTTAAAACTCATGATAACAGGAAAATAACTCTTCAATATTCTATATAGTAAAATAACAGACCACTTTAACTTCTATTGCCTAGGTATGTGTGTGTGTCTATATATATATATATATATATATGTGTGTGTGTGTGTGTGTATATATATATATATATGTGTGTGTGTGTGTGTGTATATATATATATATATGTATATATATATATATATGTATATACATATATATATATACATATATATATGTGTATACATATATATATGTATATATATAT